>NC_056755.1:36537500-36557500 GCF_018687715.1 Carya illinoinensis
TCTTTGAACGTCAATTTTATTTCCTTTGCGTATTTCTCTTTGAGTCGATTTTAGTTTAAAATCAAGTTTAGTATAATTTTGGTATTTGGCAAACGTAAGGTACCAATCCCTGAGGACGATACTCTTCTTTTCACTTTATTATAAAACTACGATACTGTGCACTTGCAATTTTGCACCGGTTAGTAGCTTGGGATTATTCTCAAGCTATGGGACGCGACGAATGTGTAGTTGTGAAAGGAGTTGTGTCGTGTTAAGTGTTGGGACAAACTATATTGTTGGACGGGTAGCATGAAGAGTCATACTAGCCGAGTTTGAGTAGAAAGTTGATATCGGAGTATGGAGCTGTTTACACAAGCGGGCATTCAACGGATTATATATTGATCTTAGGTGATAAAAGAGAGTAGGGTATGTGTGTAATCTGGTTAGACACATGTGCCGGACGGATTTGCTATATGTAATGGGTAATCTATCTGAGCATAGGTACACGGTATTTAAGTCTCAGAGTCGACTTAAAGTTGTGTGGTATGTATTGATGGGAATGAGGGTGAAGTGTCGGCTAGGATGCAGGGAGGAAGTGACGTGTGTATGGATTAGGATTGGGATGCATGACTTGTTTGAGTCAAGTTATGCATTGGGATGTGGTTGATAGGAAGAGTAAGATGAATGTACTAGTGTCTTAACCCTAATGTGAATCATGAAGGTTCACTTTGAAGGATAAGACCTTGAAGTAGAACACCGAATTTGGAAAAGATGACCCAAGCGCCAGAAAGAGGAAACATGATATAAAAGATATAGAAGGACAGGATAGAAGGACAGTGTGTCTAAGTGAAACGTAGTCTGTGTTTTCTAGTTTAGTTACTTATGCGCTAGATGGAGAATGAAGTTAAGGTTGTATATGCATGTAGGTTGCCATCTGACACGCACATGAATGGATTGCATGAAATTAGTATAGCATGAAGTCCAGGTAAGTATTATGTTCATATGCTTCTAGAGTTTTCTAAAGATATGAATGAAATGAAAATAACATGTTTCTCTTTACAATGCTTTACAAAATGAATGACGTTTTATGAAAACATGCTAAGTATAAGTCTTCATGTATATGTGTGTAATGGCCCTTCTTGGTAACCCATTTTTATGCACCCCAAAGCATTAATTATATGCATGTGAATGGATGTTATACGTAGTACATATTGTATGTATTTTCATGAAATGAAATGTAAGGCTTATGCCTTATACTTTAAGCGATATTTTAAATGATGCAAAGAAAGTGTTTTAAATGTCCCTATAAACTAATGCTTTAAGGATGCCATGAACTGATGTTTTTAAATGATCCCTTGAAAGATGATATTTAACCTCATGCTTTTAAATGAAGTTTATGAATGAATGGATTGAAATAATGAAAATGAATGAAAGGACTAAAATGAAAGAAATGACATAATGAAGGAATGCTTAATGTATGAAACTATATAATGGCCATATGATTGAATGAAGGTATCAAATGAATGGATAGATTGTGATACCGGGTAAGTTGTATTGGTGGTGCAATTAGTGTTGCCCCTGACTAAGAGTGATTCCGAACCCATGGCCACGAGCGGAGTCCAAGTCCAAGGGAAGACCACTAACCCTTACACATAGGGCATAATAATGTGTATTGGCCAAATGAAAGTGATAATAAAATGTATGTGTGCTTTGACTCTTTAAAGAAATGAAGGCATGAGGTGTGGGGAAATGTTTTTATGAAAGAAAATCATTCTTAAGAAAAATCTCATCTCGTAATGTTTTAAATAAACGTATGTCTTATATATAGTATGTATGGAGTGATGAATGCATGACTGAAAACCTATGTTAGTATATTTTAACCGTAAGAAGTAATGCTTATGAGTATTCGACTCATTTTAGTTTTTATGTATTCCTCTACCAAGAACAAAATGAGTAGAAGGCCTGGCCAAAAGGAGAAGAGCACGAAAGCCTATGCATTATGTTTTGCATGAAGGACTTTTAACTTTAAAGTTTAATGTTTTCCATTGTAACTCTCCTTAATTTAAGAAGCTTGTTTGATTTTTTAACATGGAGTCTTTTGTATCTTGGGTAAGTAATGGACAAGCTTTAAAACAAATGGTAATTCCTGTCTCTTTCTTAAAATCATTTTCTAAAAGTTTCACTACAAGGACGGGCGTTACAATCATACAATATGCTATCCTATACAATACGTTAAAGGTTCTTGAAATCTCAACAATTGCTTTAAAGTAAAAAAGTAACGAATAATAGTGAAAAAGTAACAAATAGTTTGTAAATAGTAGTGAAATAGTCTGAGTCCTGATTTGGCTCTCTATTCAAATCAAGTCTGAGACAACTTCACTTACCAAACACAATCTTAAAGGTAATAACTTCACCATTGAATTCTTTTTAGTAACCATAGAGGATCTAGTCCTTTATTAGTCTTGAACAATGTTGAGCATCCTCATTTAGCTTTGAATTCCTTATGAAGGGAAAAACATCTCAATTGTTGCATTCTTGACTCACTCAAAAATGAGTAGCACTAAAGCTATCCCAAGTGCAGGAGGATGTCGTGTAATAATTAGGAATAAATTCCTAGATCGTCTCCTCAGGGAAAGTTTACTTAAAAATCAACTCGTTGAAAAAAGGTGAAAAACTTCACAAAGAGAAAATAAAATGATGGTATGTGCAAAGGATGGGAGAGGACACTAGTCATGGACTAGATTCATGTTTTTAGATTTTGATTGTCGAATTGGAATGTAAAGGACTAATAGATTAAACTCAGAAATTAATAAAACTAAATTAAGAATTAAACTAAATTAGGAAGTAATTGACAAAACATGCACTGAAAATTAAAAAGCCCCAAAATCAATGTTCTAGGGTTCATCATTATATTCAAATCGCAAATTCTCAAATTAAACCACCGTAATTGTAATCACTATTAAAATGAAAGTTTAACGAAACGATAAAAATAAATAACATGAATTAAATGAATAACAAATAAATTAATCAAACGTCCAAATCAAAATTCTCTAAAATAATTCAGAAACTCAAAACTAAAATGAAATAGCAAGTAGGGAATTGGAAAGATCAAGCCAATTGAATGGAGATGAAGATTCGAAGCCGTGGAGGAGGCTGAGCTGTAGTGGCAATTGGACTGTTCAAGGAGTTCTTTAATCTGCTGCAGTGTGAGTGAATGATCCAGTGGAAATTGTGTAGTTGAGTGAATGATCGCTTGTATGAATCATCTTCTCCTAATCTGAATGAAAATCAATGAAAAATAATGAATTCTATGTGTTTCTCTACTCAAAACCAAGTTTTCCAGGCCAAAAGTCTGCCATAAGATGTAAAAAATCATTTATATACTCTGATGGCTGAATAAACCATGATCTGTAAAATACGATATTCGCTCGAGCGGAGTGTCGAGCGAGAATCGAGCGTTCGACTCTGCCGAAGTTCGCTCGAGCGGCCTGTCGAGCGCTCATCGAGCGTTCGACTCTGCCTAAGTTTGCTCGAGCGGCCTGTCGAGCGCTCATCGAGCGTTCGACTTTGCCTGAATTCGCTCGAGCAGCCAAATGCCTCCGCTCGAGCGATCTCTTTTCCCGCAACTCGCTCGAGCCCACTGTCGAGCGGAAGTCGAGCGTTTGAATCTGCCTAACTTCGCTCGAGCGATATGTACCATAAACCATATTAATCAACAATTGATAAAATTAGAGCAGAAATTCATGCTTTTAATCAATTAAAATCACAACTTTGATTTATTCATTTTTCCATATAAAACCAATGATAAAGTAATGAAAGAATTAATATACATTGGTTCCAAAAGCATTAAAAATGCAATAATTCAGCTCAATCAATTTTTCTCACCATTTCTGATTGGTTGGCTGCATTGGAGCAAAACCTTAAGAACCACTTTCATGGATGGCCTGGTAGAAGGTTGTGTGCTAGTACAATAGAGTCCAAGTTTGAAAACATGACACATTTCATTCAAGTGACAGAGTTCCTTGACCTCCTCATCCAAGGCATCATCTATTGGTTTTCCATCTTCAATGTGTCGCAATGCCCATTCGGCTAGGGATGAGTGTTCATCACCATCATTGGCTTTCCTTCCGGTTGTCAGTTCTAGAAGGATAACCCCAAAGCTGTAAACATCGATTTTCTCATTAATTCTTGTTGTGCCAGCATACTCTGCATTTTAATTCAACAACACAAGATAAGCCAAACTTCTGGTGATGGAAAAAGAGGAAAACATCATCAATAAAAGGAAACTTGGAAATCTATATTGTCACACACCTGGAGCTATGTATCCAGAAGAGCCAGCCACGGCTGGCATTGTAGCTAGTTCTCCCTCATTGATCAATATCTTTGCTAGACCAAAATCAGCTATTTGTGCATTGAAATCGAGATCTAAAAGGATGTTGCTTGACTTCACATCTCGATGAACAATGGGTGGTGAGCAGTCGTGGTGCATATAAGAGAGCCCCTGGGCAGCTCCAACAGCTATATGCAACCTTTTAGGCCAATCCAAGACAACATGATCGATTGAACTTGAAGGGATTGTTGCTCTACTCTTCTTATGCAGCCAATGATCCAAGCTCCAGTTATCCAAATACTTGTAGACAAGAAGTTTTGAATTATCATTGGAGATACAACAAAGCAACTCCACTATGTTGGCATGTCGAATTGAACTAAGTATTTTGACTTCTGCCAGGAATTCTTTTTCAAGCTTTTCTTCAAGCTTTCTGTTATTCCAAATCTTCTTCACAGCAACAATATCACCTGAATGATTAACAACAACACGATATACTTGGCCTGATCCACCATAACCAATTAGGTTATTTGCTATCAATCCTGACAAAATGTCTGATTTTGTGAAACTCAGCTTCTGGGATGAAACGAGCTTCCATGTCAAATGAAATTTGTTCTTTCTTATCAGAGAGAATAAAAAAAGTAAACCTCGAAGAACTGCTACCACCAAACTTATGATCCCAGCAATTGTTGCGTAAAAATTTAAGCTCGACCCTTTTTGGCTCGAATTGCAGTTCTCTAGGTTAAAGGATCGAGATGGTCTATTAGCACAAAGACCGGGATTGTTTAAAAAGCTGTGGGCATATTCATTATATTCGAACTCACTTGGGATGCTTCCAGTCAGATGATTTGAAGACAAATTGAGTGAAGTGAGATTTAGGAAGCCAAGTTTTGATGGAATTAGGCCAGACAACTGGTTTTCTGACAAGTCCAATTCAGAAAGTCTTTGTAAGGAACCAAGTTCCTCTGGAATCTGTCCAGAGATTGCATTTCGGCTGAGGTTTAGTGTATTTAATGATTTCCATGAATCAATAGCTAATGGAAGAGAGCCCGAAAGTTGGTTTTGATCAAGCAAAAGAATTGTCAAACTTGAAAGATCTTGAGGAATCGTGCCATTTAAGAGGTTATTACTAGCCATGAGAACCAACAAATTCCTCGATGAAGACACTCCTTGTGGAATTTTACCAGAAAAGCAATTATTATTCATCTCTAATCGTGAAAGATTCCATGCCAATCTCTCAGGAAGCTCGCCTGTAAAAGAATTATCACTTAACATCAACATGTTCAAATTTGATGATGTCCAAAGACCACTTGGAACATTCCCAGAAAAATTATTTCTATATATCTTCACTAATTCCAAACTGCTGCAATTTCCAAATGACTCAGGCAACTCTCCAACGAGCTGGTTTTCATAAGCTATCACTTCCACTAACTTTCCATTGTCACACAAGTGTTCTGGCAACTGGCCTGTAAGTCTATTGGTTGAAATCCAAAGCTTTTCCAACATAGAATACCTCCCTAGTTCTGCAGGCAAACTCCCTGAAAAATTATTGTTAAATAAGCCAAGATATACCAACCCGGGAAGATGACCAATGCTATCTGGGATTTTTCCAGATAATTGATTCAGAAACAAAGCCAGACTTGTCAAATGTTTTAGTTTTCCAAAATCATCGGGAATTGTCCCTGTCAATTTATTTTCAGAGAGGTCGATGACATCGAGGTTCAAAGCCTTGACCACATGAGGAATCTCCCCAGAAAAATTGTTTCTGTGAAGGTAAACAATCCTTAGATTCTTTGGCATAAACAAACTGCCTGGGATCCTCCCCATCAAGTTATTTTCTGACAAATCCAAATATTCCAAAGCTTCCATTTCTCCGATCGTGTTTGGGATTTCTCCGATCAAATTCGTCCTGGCCATCCATAAATACTTTAGTTTCTTCAACTTTCCAAACTCCAAAGGGAATGTTGACACTATCTTGGAATTATCGACCAATTTTAGTTCCTCCAGATTGGACAGGTTTCCAATTTCTTGTGGGAAAGAACCAGTAAACAGACAAGAGATAAGCATGAGTTTTCTCAGTTCTTGCAACTGTCCAATAGATGCCGGGATGTTACCATCGAAGTTGTTGCCTTCGAGGCTCAGCTCTCGAAGCCGAGACATGCGATGAATATCATCGGGGATTGCACCATAAAAGTAGTTCTGTGAGAGGTCAAGAATTTCTAGCTTGGAACAGTTGTAGAGGGCTCTTGGGAACTCCTTTGAGTGGAAACTGTTATTATAAACATCAAATGTTGTGAGATTCTTGAGGTTGCAGATGAAGGGTGCGACTGTTCCATTGATGTTATAATCTCGAAAGGATAATCCAATGATTGAGCTGTTGGAGCAAGTGATCTCAGGCCAGGAACAATGAGAGGAGGAGTTTGTTGGAATCCAGTGTCTGAGAGATTCTGGGTTTCCCCAAAGTTTTTTCAGGTTTAGTAGGATTCCTTGTTCTTGAGCACTGAGTTGGGAGTTTGCATGGCTGAGAAAGTGGAAAAAGGTACCGATGCAGATAGAGAAATGGAGAAATATTAAAATTGTTCTCTTCATTATATGAGGTTGAGTTCCTTTGCTTCTAGCTCTGGTTTGAACTTCGATCTCAACAATGAGCTAATAAACACATGAAAATTCAGGAAAGATAAGAAAAAACACACCCAATGGTGAGATGTTCAAACTTCCAATCAAGGAAAATTAAAAGAGTGTAACACCTTCTTATTTTCCTTGGAAAGCAAATTCGTTGAGCAATAATTGCAAGTTTAGTCCAACACTTTGCTGAGATGATATAGCTATGTTGGGTTGGAACTTTGCATCCCTATTAAGTAAATAAGAACCAAAACAAAGGATTCTTAAAGAAAACAATCGTTTTTAAAACAAGATTAGTAATTTAGAACCAAGAGGATAGTTTGTTAAGAACTATCCATCTCGCTCTTATTTTTTGTGTCATGATTGACTTTGCAACCCATAAGAGAGTGTTTAACATTATTGGTACATGCTTCAAATCTTTGTTTTCATAAAAAAAAAAAAAAAAAAAAAAAAAAAAAAAAAAAAAAAAAAAAAAAAAAAAAAAAAAAACTTGATTTTGTAGTATATTAGATCCTCTAGTCATTTGAAAGTTTCAGTTTTTAAATATAGCTGTCAAATCTTATTTAGCATAAATTATGTTTGCATGTCAAATGGAGTAGTTAAAATAAGAAAAATGATTTGTGCAAGAGGTTGTAAAGATTTTGTACAAATCCTTTAAAAACTAAGTTGTAGAGAGGTCAAGAATTTTTGCACCATAAAAGTAATTCTGTGAGGGATCTAGAAATTCCCACTTGGAATAGTTGTAGAGAGCTCTCGAGAACTCCGTTGAGTGGAAACTATTATTATAAACATAAAATGTTGTGAGGTCCTTGAAGTTGAAAATAAAGGGTGAGACTGTTCTATTGATGTTATAATCTCAGAAGGATAATCTGATGATAGAGCCATTGGAGCAAGTGATCTAAGGCCACAAACAAGGGACGAAGAGTTTGACGAAGAGTAGGATTCCTTGTTCTTGAGCACTAAGCTGAGAGTTTGCATGGATGAGAAAGAGGGAAAAGGTATTGAGGTAGAAAGAAAAATGGATAAATATTAGAGTTGTTTTTGTCATTTCAGGGGTTGAGTTGCTTTGGCTCTAGTTACTTTGTAATCTAAACTTTGGTCTCAACAATGAGCTAATCAACAAATAAAAATATGATTGTATATCTAGATACAGATCCTAATAACTAATAATAACTCGATATGTATCCAGGTTTTGAAAACCAGGTGATTATCCGCCTGGGTAAATCCGGCCAAAACCCGGGTGGCTGGCTAGATTTACCATGGCGGGTAATTGAGTTTAATTCCGAATATCTAAGTTATAACTAGATATCAGGATTTATTATTATTCCTTTTTTTCTCTTTTTTTTTTTTTAAAAAATAGTCATTTTAATACTTTTTGAAAGGCTTTTTTTTTTTTTTTATAGGACTTTATGTTTATTATTTTTTATATAATGAATATTTCTATAGACATTTTTTCAACTTTAAAGTTATTAAATTCGAACAAAGACCTTACCTTGTGAGTTTTGGGGCAGCAAATGGGGCTGGAGCCCTGGTTTTGCAGCGGTTGATTGGCTTGAGTTGACTCAGATGGCACCGTTGGTTGTTTTACAGGAGTACTTGAATCAGCCACTGGAGAGAGTGTGTGTGTGTGAGAGAGAGACAGAGAGGGTTGAGTTTTTGTTTATAAGAAAATTATGAGGGAGAGAGAGCCTTATATAGAAAATTCGGAGGGAGCGATTTTTAACATTTCTAGTATGCATGTACACTCCAAAATGAAAATTCGAGAAAGATTGGTAAAAAAACAAGAGCAGTGCTAGGCTGTTGCTGGGCGTACTGCGTAGTATAAATGCGTTTTTTTATTTTTTTTTACTTTGTAATATTTTAAAAAATAAAAAATATATTAATATATTATAAATAACTTAATAATTAAGTAAAAATTTAAAAAAAATTAATTTTAAAAATAATCATTTAGAGAGGTACACTTACAACGGCACAGTAAATTTAGTAAAAACACACATCAAACGTCGAATCAAGGAAAACTCAAGGAATCTCGCATCTGCAAATTTTCCAATGTGAACATGGGAAGAAACTTCAAAGAAACGGAACCCCACTTGTGTATTAAGACTTTTAAAAAATAAAAAATATATTAATATATTATAAATAACTTAATAATTAAGTAAAAATTTAAAAAAAAATTAATTTTAAAAATAATCATTTAGAGAGGTACACTTACAACGGCACAGTAAATTTAGTAAAAACACACATCAAACGTCGAATCAAGGAAAACTCAAGGAATCTCGCATCTGCAAATTTTCCAATGTGAACAAGGGAAGAAACTTCAAAGACCGGAACCCCACTTGTGTATTAAGACTTTGACTCGTTTGAATGATATGTTCGTTGTATCCGCATTTTCCAGTGGAGCAGCACCTTCTCCGTCATTCATTGGATAGCGCTATCCTCTTTTCCACTTCCATTAAAGCATTGACCCTGCCCTGATCACCTTAGTCAAGGCCGATGCTTTCCGCAACGAGAAATAATATATCAGACCCAATCGAATAATTATTTAGAAAAAAAATAAGTATAATATTTATATAAAAAAAAAGTTAATTTTTAATAATAAATTTTACCTTTTATTTTTAAATAAATATATAATATTTACATATTTTATGAATATAAGTAACATTACTTTTCTACAACTTCGATGAAATGGGATAGATCAATTAGAAAAATCAGATATAATTATTACACAAAGATAAAAATACAATGATATATTTACCTCTTTCTTCGTGCCATCATACTATGAGGTTTCTCTCAGTTAAAGAACCAGTCACAAAAGGCTTTTTCAAATTTTTAATTTTTTTTAAAACAATATTATTCGAAATCAAATTAAATATTTTTAAATCATCTGGAACATATGCCATTTAAATGTTTTTTTTAATCATTATCTAAATATAAATCAACACAAAAATTATTATAAAAATATATATATTCAAATAAAATTTCAAATTTATTATTTATTTTCAGAAATTTTATTATAGAACTAAAAAATATTATTCTATTTTTTCTCTCATTATCTAACTTGCCATGTTGCAATCTCTTATTGGTCAATGTGATTTTTCATTATCCAAAAAATGCATACCACGTAAAGAGGGTTATGACTAAATATATATCGTACCACTATCTAGATCAAAGCAGGCACACGAAGGTATTTAGTCAATGTCCGAAGTAGGAATTCTATCTTGGGGGCATATTGATGTATGCAATGACCTATACATAGTGATGGAACCACTTTTAGCTTAAGGGGACATGACCCCCCAAATTTATGGAAAATTCAAACTAGCTCCAAGATTCTAAGATCTTATTCAATATAGTTTTATAAATATAGAAAATGATTCATTCCAAAAAATTCATAATTCCAAATGTTATGAAACTAAAAGAGAAATGATATTATAAGAGAAAGAGGATATTGTAAGAAAAAGAATTGTTATTCAATGCAAAACTTGATCATATACAAGTGAATGATATCCATATATATAGGAGTATAAAAGAGTTTAACTATAGCTTAAGTCTTAATTGATGGCTAAAGATAGGTCTTAATTGATGGCTCAATGGTCTTAATTGATAGCTAAATATGGTGGCTAAAGATAGTCGTACAAATACATTTATACACTCCCTTTTGGATGACCATACATAAAAAATATGCATCGTTAAGATCTTGCCAAGGAAAAACCCAGTGGGAAAAAAACCAACGGCGAAAGAAAAAGAGTACAATATTCATGTGTACTGCCAAGTGCTTTAAGATTGTCTCATTAAAATCTTGTAAAGGAAAACTGAGTGGGATAAAACTTTAACAAATGAAAAAGAATACAATCAGCACAAGTCCTCAAGACATTTACTCCTTCTGAAAAGTGCATGATAATAGGTATTCAAGTCTTCACATTCCAATATTCTACACATTCTTCTTAAATGTTGCAGTTGGTAATGCTTTAGTGAATAAATCTATCAGATTATCACTTTGTCGTATCTGCTTAATATTAATTTCACATTTTTCCTGAAGTTCATTGGTATAAAAGAATTTAGATAAAATATGTTTTGTTCTATCACTTTTGATATATCCTCCTCTAATTTGAGTAATACAAGCAACATTATATTCGTATAAAATTGTTGGACTATCATTAATCACTAGAAGACTACACTTTTCTTGAATATGTTGAATCACTGATCTTAGCCAAATACATTCTCGACTCGTCTCATGAATTACAATGATCTCTAAGTGATTTGAAGAGGTAGCAGATAGTGTTTGCTTGACAGATCTCCATGATATAGCAGAATTTTCATAAGTAAATACATATCCAGTTTGAGATCTACCTCTGTGTGGATATAAAAAATAACTTGCATCTACATATCCAACTAATTGTGGATTTGATCCATGTTAATAACATAATCACATATCAACCATACCTCGAAGGTGTCGAATGACATGTTTAATACCATTCCAATATTTTTGAATTGGTGCAGAACTATATTTTGCAAGTAAATTAACTAAAAATGCAATATCAGGCCGAGTGTAATTTGCAAGATACATTAGGGCTCCAATTGCACTGAGATAAGGTATTTTAAGATCAAGAATTTCTTCATCGTTTTCACAATGACAAAATGGATCTTTCTACACATCGAGTGATCAAACAACCATTGGAGTAGTCAGGGGATGAGTTTTGTCCATGTAAAAGTACTTTAAGACTTTATCTGTATAATTTGACTGATGAATGAGAATTCCATTTTATAAATACTCGAGCTGTAGGCCAAGACAAAATTTTATTTTGCCAAGGTCTTTCATTTCAAATTCATTCTTTAAATATGTAACGGTTCTTCTGATCTCTTCAAAAGTTCCAACAATATTTAGATCATCAACATAAATCGCAATAATAACAAATCCAGAGTCTGATTTCTTAATAAAAATGTATAGGCATATTGAATTATTCCCAAATCCTTATTTCAATAGATATTTGCTAAGGTGTTTATACCACATGCGTCCAGATTGCTTTAGCCCATATAAAGATTTTTGAAATTTAATAGAATACATATTTCTGGATGTACTCAGATTATAAGTTTCAGGCATTTTATATCCTTCAGGGATTTTCATATATATGTCATGATCCGATGATCCATATAAATATGTAGTGACTACATCCATCCACTGCATATCCAATCTTTTTGTAACTACCAAACTAATAAAAAATCTGAATGTGATTGCATCCATAATAGGAGACTATGTTTCCTCATAATCAATCCCTAGTTTTTGCAGGAAAGCTTGTGCAACAAGTTGTGCTTTATATTGTATAATTTCATTGCTCTCATTACGCTTACGTATAAATACCCATTTATATCTAACAGGCATTACACCATTTGGTATTTGTACAATTGGTCCAAAGACCTCTCACTTTGTTAGTGAGTTTAATTCAGCTTCAATAGCTGATTTTCATTTTGACCAATCATTTCTACGTCGACATTCTTCGACAGTTCTTGGCTCAATTTCTTCATTACTTCTGGTAATGTCAAGGGCCATTTTGATGAGCGCCAAGGCGGACCAAGTCTTAAAGATCAATTACAAGATCAAGAGTTAGGAAGATCAAGGAAGCTATGCATGGATGGGGGTGCAATCCACTTGAGACTTGTTTAGCAAGAGCCCAACATTCAAGATGGACTTGAGAGGAAGAGATCCAGTTTTCATCTATGTGATACGCTACGGAAGACATGATTTGGATCTATTGTTATTGACGGCCTTGGACTTATGTATTTCATTAAAAGAGCTTATTTTATTAGTTTAAAATAAGTGAGATTGGAGATGTCAGCCCACACATGTCTTATTTTTAATGAACTAGGATTTTTGGGAAGGCCTTGTTTTGGCTAAGGGCATATTTGGAAAGTTATTATTTTATTTGAACTAGGGTTTTAGAAGTGACTGTAGCTTGGCACTGTTCACACTACAGTACCCGCGACACTATTCCTTTAGGGTTTTGGGGATTGTTTATTTAAATCACTTGTAGCCTCATTTGGGGAGGTAAGACATTTTTTTATTGAATTTTCATTGTGAGTGAGTTTTCTCCTCTTGTTCTTAATTGAACTCTTGAACTTATCAAAGGTAAATCACAACCTTTGTGGCATTCCTTCTTGTAATTTGGGTTATTGAGACAGGATTTTATTGGGTCTAGATTTTAATATAATCTAGGTTCTTCAAACGAGATCTCAACGGGTCTAAATTCTCCATCCATAGACTTGATTTTGGCTTTCTTGGGTTGGTTTTGTAATATTGTTGTTGGGTCCCAAAGTGAGTCGATTGGGGTTCACATCATTTGAAAATCAGAGCAAGGTTTTCAATCAGGTCTGATTCTATCTTTATTTATTGTATCGTTAATTCTAGGATTGCACCAAAAAAAAAAAAAGTACAGAAATTCGAATTTCCTAGGGCTGCCAAATTATTCTATCTTTTGGATTTCATGTTCGTCATCATAGGGTGGCTAAATTCCTTGTTTGAGAGCTGCCAAAATTTGCACCATCTAGGGTTTGAAAGTTCTAGGGTTTCATTGATTCCCTTATATTTCCTTGTTAATTTGTATGTGTTTGAATTCAATTGTTTGATTATCACAATTGAATATTTCTGTTTGTGGTTGAATTGTTGAGAAAAGAAAAGGAAAAAAAAAGGAAAGGAAAAGAAAAGAAAAGAAAGGAAAAGAAAAGAAAAGAAAGGAAAGAAAAAAAAAATTTCGAAAAAAAAAGGCAAAAAAATCCAAAAAAAAAAAAAAAAAAAGAGGAGAAAGAAAATGATTTTGGGTATAGTTATTTGAAATACTTCGCCATATGAAATTGAGTGGTTTGGCTTTGATTGAGCGTTATCTTTAAAGGGGCTGAATACATTTTTTCTAGTTGGTGTCTTGTTTTGTAATTACTCTTTCCCTCGTATAATTTTCTTGATTCTCGTGTCATTGTTGTTCCTTCCATGTTTCTCTTGTTGACCGGTGCAAAACTGCAAGTGCACAGTATAGTAGTTTTATAGTAAAGTAATAAGAAGAGTATCGTCCTCAGGGATTGGTACCTTAATCTTGCCAAATACCAAAATTATGCTAATCTCAATTTTATCTAGAGGAATCGCTAAAGTTTTTGTAGTTGCAAATAAAATTAGATCAACTCAAAGAGAAATAAGCAAAGAAAATAAAACTGATGTTTGAAGATCAAATTCAATAGGGAAGAAAACTTCTAGGAAATCGATTTCACCTAATTCGTCACTATGCTTTTCTCATCCAACTAACTTAATTTAATTCTCTTTTATCTATTAGCAAATCTCTAATTCATCCAAAAGCCTCTTTCGATAGTCAATTGGAAGTGATTCTAGTTTATCAATTCACACAAGAGTATGCAAATTCAATAATCAAGAACGCAATAAGACCAATGATTTAATCACTACATAGGTTCATACAAGTCTTTCGATCTCTATACTTACCTATGCTGAAATATCCAAGATCTACCCTATGACTCCCTCTTTCGATAGCAAATCACAAGATTACTTATCATCTAATCAATGGCCAGTTAATTAGAAGCAATAAATTCAGAATAAATCAGATAAACAAAGAGAGAATTGCATTAAATTAGCATAGACAATCAAGCATAGTTCGGAAATAAGTTACATCGTTTTCCTAGAAAGAAGAAAATTTAGCTCATGCTAGAATTGGAATTCAAAATAAACGAATTCACCATAATTGTTCTGAGAAGATGGGCAGAAGAAAATAAACACTGAAAAATCCTCCTTGCAACCTCAACTCGTCGTCAAAAACTCAAGGGAACGATTCAACGCTTTTCTCTCGTCCGTGCTCGTGTATGATTCCAACGTACGTGCAATAATTGGAATTCCGTCTCCAAAACAGATGAATTGAATCCCTCTAACTGTGTTTTTCTCTCCCAAGAAGTGTTCTCCAGTCCAAACCCGCGGCTCTAGAGTGAAGAATGGCTTTTTATATGGTCCCACGGCGGAAAACCTAAAATCTGTCAAAATACGATGTTCGCTCGAGCGCGCGTCGAGCGTTCGATTCTGTCTGATTTCGCTCGAGCGTCCTATCGAGCGCACATCGAGCGTTCGACTCTGCCTGATTTCGCTCGAGCGGTCAATGTCTCCGCTCGAGCGATCTTCATTTTTCAGCAACCTGCTCGAGCTCCCTGTCGAGCGGCAGTCGAGCGTTTGAATCTGCCTGAATTCGCTCGAGCGGCCAAAAGCCTCCGCTCGAGCGAACTTGTAAAATCTGCAATATGAAATTTTGCAAGTCATCAAATACCCCCAAACTTACAACTTTGTTTGTCCTCAAACAAAAAGAAAAACAAATGATAGTTTAGGCAATATCTACTCGACCCCAAAGAGAAGTATCATCACTCACCAAGCTTTTATGAATTTAGATTTCATCTCTAGTATCTTACTCTTTTAACATCAAAGATAGCAAGAAAATCAATCAAAAATTTTGCAATTTGTCAAGCAAGAGTTAGGCGTTTACTTCAGCCTAAAGCTAAGACCTTGAGTGTGTGTGTGATATAGTCAATTTAACCTCAAACCACCTGCAAACTCAGATAAAAGTAGAACAACCAAAATCAGAAGAATTCTCCTAAAACTTAACCCCATCAGTCCAATTTTCAGAAATCCTCTCCACTAATGTAGTCAACACCAAAATCAAAGATCAAAAGGTCTTTATTAAGGTTGTAATGATAGGCCACAGGGTGAGGGTTAAGAAAGAACTGGATATGGGAAATTAAATCAAACTGGGAAAATACTTAGTGAAAAGAACATTAAAAGAGAAACTCACATGATTCAAATCATAGCTCTTTCTTGGCAGTATGCTCATACTTGTGGCATTATTATTGCTGTAATCACTGATGTAATACCAACACTTCCCTTAACAAAATTTGAGGTAATTCACATTCCGCTTGGCTACTTCTTTTTCTTTTCTTTTCTTTTCTTTTTCTTTTTCTCTTTTTTTTTTCTTTTTTCAATCACTTCCTTTCTTCTTCTTCTTTTTCTTTGATCAAACAGAGCAAACATAATACGTTTCATCATGAAACCAATTTTCTCTTTTAAATGTAACTCTCCACCAAAGTATTTTCTCAAACTATCAACGGTAAATTCATTGTTTTTCAGGCTTAGAGCGGGCATGGTTTATGTAGTTTAAAGAATCAATAAAGGCTCATGAAGGCTCAAGGGGGTTGACTATGGAAACACGCCATGTAATGATGGCATGACATTTAGGACGGCTGGGAAAGCTTTTTGGTTATGCCAAAGAACTGCCTAGATCATTTCTCTAATATTTGGTCTCGACTAGGATTTCGCCTCAAGGACCCATCAACGGATTCTAGAGCAAAGCAAAATCGAACCTCCCTCTTTCAATTAATTCAACTTCTTCTCTTCATAAGCAAAATGGAATAAGAGAAAAACGACTATGTGCTCAATTGTGTTCAAGGTCAAAGATTTAAACCAAAGTACCCACAAAACTTCACTTGACATAAAAGAAATTTTTGAAAATTTTTCTCAAAACCATCTTCAATCACAAATTTCAGAGTCATAGAGAATTCAATCTTACTCCAATGCATGCTTGGTAAGAGAATCAAACAACCCATCAACAACCCAAGACTTAGAAAACAAGAGGATCAAATGATTATAGGAGTTTACACCCCCAAACTTAAACTAAACAATGTCCTCATTGTGATGCAAAAGTAAAAATGATTGAAGAAATAAAGGAACTTCCCTGGTTTCATGGTGAACCTTCCGAGGTTTAAAAATTTTCCAGCTCTTTATTCTTGCTAAATAAACCTGCATCAAAAACCAATTTATTAAAACTTAAATAAATAAAGATGATAAAATAAATGAAAGAAATAAAGATAGATCTATGGGTTGCCTCCCATAAGCGCTTGTTTTAAAGTCTACAGCCAAACTTTTCAATGATCATCAATTAGGATCTCCAAGAGGAATAAATGCATAGTTCCTCTCCATTTGCTCTCCATAGTAGTGCTTCAATCTTTGACCATTAACTCTGAAAATATTCCCTGCCTTGTCCTTCAAATCTACTGCTCCAAAAGAGAAAACCTCATGAATTGTATAAGGACTCGTCCATCTTGATTTCAACTTTCCTGGAAAGAGTTTGAGTCGTGAATTGAAGAGTAAAACTTGTTGTCCTGGAGCAAACTCTCGCCTAAGAATCTGTTTATCATGCCACTTCTTCGTCCTTTCTTTATAGATCTTTGCATTTTCATATGCATCATTCCGGAACTCTTCCATCTCATTCAATTTAAGAAGTCGCTTTTCACCTGCTGCCTTCAAATCAAAGTTAAACTTTTTCACAGCCCAATAAGCTCTATGCTCCAACTCTACAGGAAGATGACATGCCTTTCCAAACACTAATCGGTATGGAGACATCCCGATAGGTGTTTTAAAGGCTGTACGGTATGCCCACAAAGCATCATCAAGCTTCTTCGCCCAATCCTTTCTATTGATTTTGACCGTCTTCTCAAGGATGTTCTTGATCTCTCTATTTGAAATTTCAGCTTGACCATTAGTTTGAGGATGGTAAGTAAGTGCTATCTTGTGCTTCACACCATATTTAGACAGAAGATTCTCAAATAACTTGTTGCAAAAGTGAGTCCCTTCATCACTAATAATAGCTCGTGGAGTGCCAAATCTTGTGAATATGTTCTTGTGCAGAAATTTGAGCACTACCTTTGCATCATTTGTTGTTGTAGCAATTATTTCCACCCATTTTGACACATAGTCAACTGCTAGCAAGATATAAGCAAAACCAAAAGAAGGAGGAAAAGGCCCCATAAAATCTATTCCCCAAACATCAAACAACTCAACTTCTAAGATACCTTTCAATGGTAACTCATGACGCCTTGAAATATTTCCCATACGTTGGCACCGGTCACAAGTTTTCACCAAAATGTAACTATCACGAAAAATGGAAGGCCAAAAGAACCCACTTTGAAGTACTTTAGCTGCTGTACGGGTGGCTCCAAAGTGTCCTCCATATGATGAGGAATGACAATGATGGAGGATGTCTTGCATCTCTTCTTCCGGCACACATCTTCTAATGATTTGATCAGGGCATCTTTTGAACAACAAAGGCTCATCCCAAAGATAGTGATTCACATCATGCAAAAATTTCTTACGTTGATGGTAAGTAAGATCAGGTGGTAAAACCTTACAAGCTAGATAATTAACAATATCAGCATACCACGGAAGCTTGATCTCATATGCAAACAACTGCTCATCAGGGAATGCCTCTTGGACCACTGAATCTAGTCTTTCTTCCTCTTGCTCTAACCGAGAGAGATGGTCAGCCACTAAATTTTCACTTCCCTTCTTGTCTCGAATTTCCAAATCAAATTCTTGAAGAAGGAGGATCCAACGAATTAGCCTAGGCTTAGCATCCTTCTTGCCAAACAAATAGCGAAGTGCTGCATGATCAGTGAACACTATCACCTTTGTCCCAATGAGGTAGGACCGAAATTTGTCACAAGTAAACACCACAGCAAGCATCTCCTTCTTAGTTGTTGTATAGTTTAACTGAGCTTCATTCAATGTCCCGCTTGCATAATAGATGGCTCTGAACAGCTTGTCTCGCCTTTGTCCCAACACTGCTCCAATTGCAAAGTCACTTGCATCGCACATAACTTCAAAAGGTTGACTCCAATCAGGCACAATCACAATTGGTGCTGAAATTAGCTTCTCCTTGAGTGCATTAAAGGCCTGCAAACAAACAACATCAAAGTCAAATGCAGAATTTTTCTCAAGAAGATTACATAAAGGTTTAGAGAGTTTAGAAAAATCCTTGATAAATCTTCTATAAAATCCCGCATGTCCCAGAAAACTTCTGATTCCCTTCACATTCTTTGGAGGTGGTAGTTTCTCTATGGTTGCAATTTTGGCTCGATCCACCTCAATTCCTTTGGATGACACTCTATGGCCCAGCACGATCCCTTCTTGAACCATGAAATGACACTTCTCCCAGTTTATGACTAGATTTTTATCTTCACATCTCTGCAAAACAAGAGCTAAGTTATGCAAACAATGATCAAAAGATGTACCAAAAACTGAAAAGTCATCCATGAATACTTCCATTATATCTTCCACCATGTCAGAAAAGATAGCCATCATGCAACGTTGAAATGTCGCAGGAGCGTTGCACAATCCAAAGGGCATCCTCCTAAAAGCAAACGTCCCATAGGGGCATGTGAATGTAGTCTTCTCCTGATCTTCAGAAGCTATAGCAATCTGATTATACCCCGAATAACCATCCAAAAAACAATAGTAGGAGTACCCAGCCAATCGATCCAACATCTGATCAATGAATGGAAGTGGAAAATGATCCTTCCTTGTTACTTTATTCAACTTGCGGTAATCCATGCATACACGCCATCCCGTGACCGTTCTTGTAGGAATGAACTCATTATTGTCATTTTTCACTACCGTCATTCCACCCTTCTTTGGTACAACTTGCACTGGACTTACCCATGAACTATCTGAAATAGCATATATAATTCCAGCATTAAGGAGTTTCAAAATTTCAGCTCTCACTACTTCCTTCATTGCTGGATTTAATCTTCTTTGGTGCTCAATTTTTGGCTTGTAAAGCTCCTCCATTAAAATCTTGTGCATGCAAATGGAGGGACTTATTCCTTTTATGTCAGAAATAGTCCATCCCAAGGCTGTTCTATGCTCCCTCAATACACACAGCAACTTTTCCTCTTCTTCGGGTGTAAGTGATGTAGCAACAATTACTGGAAAGGTATCACTATCACCCAAGAATGCATAGCGAAGATGCTCGGGTAATTGCTTCAACTCCGGAGTATTTTTCTGCATCTTTTCTTTATCATTTTCAGATTCACTCTTTGGTACCACCGGCTCCAGCTTCCCCACTTCATTACTAAGTGATGTAACCTGCTGCAATGCTCCCAAAGCAAAAACATAGTGGAGAAATTCTTCACTAACAAAAGGCAAGTCAGATTCACAAACAGCAGAATTATTAAAATCAAAAGCATGAGATGAAGAGGTGATACAATGTTC
>NC_056755.1:36860000-37105000 GCF_018687715.1 Carya illinoinensis
AAGGGTGAGTTAACATTGAGAGTGAACAAGGAAGAAGTTATGTTCAAAATTTACCAAGCCATGAGAATTCCAGAAGAGCCAAGCACTTGCTTCCGGGTTGATGTCATTAAGCAAGGTGTGGAAAAGCCCTTTAAAGAAGATGCACCAGCCAATCACCTAGAACGAGCCTTGCAGCAAGATACATCACTTAGCAATGAAGTGGAGAGGAACTGTACTCTTATTCCTCTTAGAGATCCCGATTGAGGAAGATTGAAAAGTCTGGCTGTAGACTTTAAAACAAGCGCTTATGGGAGGCAACCCATAGATCTATCTTTATTTCTTTCATTTATTTTATTATCTTTATTTATTTAAGTTTTAATAAATTGGTTTTTGATGCAGGTTTATTTAGCAAGAATAAAGAGCTGGAAAATTTTAAAACCTCGGAAGGTTCACCATGAAACCAGGGAAGTTCCTTTACTTCTTCAATCCTTTTTACTTTTGCATCACAATGAGGACATTGTTTAGTTTAAGTTTGGGGGTGTAAACTCCTATAATCATTGGATCCTCTTGTTTTCTAAGTCTTGGGTTGTTGATGGGTTGTATGAGTCTCTTACCAAGCATGCATTGGAGTAAGATTGAATTCTCTATGACTCTGAAATTTGTGATTGAAGATGGTTTTGAGAAAAATTTTCAAAAATTTCTTTTATGTCAAGTGAAGTTTTGTGGGTACTTTGGTTTAAATCTTTGACCTTGAACACAATTGAGCACATAGTTGTTTTTCTCTTATTCCATTTTGCTTATGAAGAGAAGAAGTTGAATTAATTGAAAGAGGAAGGTTCGATTTTGCTTTGCTCTAGAATCCGTTGATGGGTCCTTGAGGCGAAATCCTAGTCGAGACCAAATATTAGAGAAATGATCTAGGCATTTCTTTGGCACAACCAAAAAGCTTTCCCAGCCGTCCTAAATGTCATGCCATCATTACATGGTGTGTTTCCATAGTCAACCCCCTTGAGCCTTCATGAGCCTTTATTGATTCTTTAAACTACATAAACCATGCCCGCTCTAAGCCTGAAAAACAATGAATCTACCGTTGATAGTTTGAGAAAATACTTTGGTGGAGAGTTACATTTAAAAGAGAAAATTGGTTTCATGATGAAACGTATTATGTTTGCTCTATTTGATCAAAGAAAAAGAAGAAGAAGAAAGGAAGTGATTGAAAAAAAAAAAAAAAAAAAAAAAAAAGAAGAGGAGGAAAAAGAAAAAGAAAAGAAAAGAAAAGAAAAAGAAGTCGCCAAGTGGAAAGTGAATTACCTCAAATTTTGTTAAGGGAAGTGTTGGTATTACATCAGTGATTACAGCAATAATAATGCCACAAGTATGAGCATATTGCCAAGAAAGAGCTATGATTTGAATCATGTGAGTTTCTCTTTTAATGTTCTTTTCACTAAGTATTTTCCCAGTTTGATTTAATTTCTCATATCCAGTTCTTTCTTAACCCTCACTCTGTGGCCTATCATTACAACCTTAATAAAGACCTTTTGATCTTTGATTTTGGTGTTGACTACATTAGTGGAGAGGATTTCTGAAAATTGGACTTATGGGGTTAAGTTTTAAGAGAATTCTTCTGATTTTGGTTGTTCTACTTTTATCTGAGTTTGCAGGTGGTTTGAGGTTAAATTGACTATATCACACACACACTCAAGGTCTTAGCTTTAGGTTGAAGTAAACGCCTAACTCTTGCTTGACAAATTGCAAAATTTTTGATTGATTTTCTTGCTATCTTTGATGTTAAAAGAGTAAGATACTAGAGATGAAATCTAAATTCATAAAAGCTTGGTGAGTGATGATACTTCTCTTTGGGGTCGAGTTGATATTGCCTAAACTATCATTTGTTTTTCTTTTTGTTTGAGGACAAACAAAGTTGTAAGTTTGGGGGTATTTGATGGCTTGCAAAATTTCATATTGCAGATTTTACAAGTTCGCTCGAGCGGAGGCTTTTGGCCGCTCGAGCGAATTCAGGCAGATTCAAACGCTCGACTGTCGCTCGACAGGGAGCTCGAGCAGGTTGCTGAAAAACGAAGATCGCTCGAGCGGAGACATTGGCCGCTCGAGCGAAATCAGGCAGAGTCGAACGCTCGATGTGCGCTCGATAGGACGCTCGAGCGAAATCAGGCAGAGTCGAACGCTCGACGCGCGCTCGACACCCCGCTCGAGCGAACATCGTATTTTGACAGATTTTAGGTTTTCCGCCGTGGGACCATATAAAAGGCCATTCTTCACTCTAGAGCCGCGGTTTTTGACTGGAGAACACTTCTTGGGAGAGAAAAACACAGTTAGAGGGATTCAATTCATCTGTTTTGGAGACGGAATTCCAATTTATTGCACGTACGTTGGATTCATACACGAGCACGGACGGGAGAAAGGCGTTGAATCGTTCCCTTGAGCTTTTGACGACCAGTTGAGGCTGCAAGGAGGATTTTTCAGTGTTTATTTTCTTCTTCCCATCTTCTCAGAACAATTATGGTGAATTCGTTTATGTTGAATTCCAATTCTAGCATGAGCTAAATTTTCTTCTTTCTAGGAAAACGATGTAACCTAATTCCGAACTATGCTTGTTTGTCCATGCTAATTTAATGCAAATTCTCTCTTTGTTTATCTGATTTATTCTGAGTTTAATGCTTCTAATTAACTGGCCATTGATTAGATGATTATTAATCTTGTGATTTGCTATCGAAAGAGGGAATCATAGGGTAGATCTTGGATATTTCAGCATAGGTAAGTATAGAGCTCGAAAGACTTGTATGAACCTGTGTAGTAATTAAATCATTGGTCTTATTGCGTTCTTGATTATTTAATTTGCATACTCTTGTGTGAATTGATAAACTAGAATCACTTCCAATTGACTATCGAAAGAGGCTTTTGGATGAATTAGAGATTTGCTAATAGACAAAAGAGGTTTAAGTTAAATTAGCTGGATGAGAAAAGCATAGTGAAGAATTATGGTGAAATCGATTTCCTAGAAGGTTTCTTCCCCATTGAATTTGATCTTTGAAAGTCAGTTTTATTTTCTTTGCTTATTTCTCTTTGAGTTGATCTAAGTTTATTTGCAACTACAAAAACCTTAGCGATTCCTCTAGATAAAATTGAGATTAGTAAAATTTTGGTATTTGGCAAGAGTAAGGTACCAATCCCTGAGGACGATACTCTACTTATTACTTTACTATAAAACTACGATACTGTGCACTTGCAGTTTTGCACCGGTCACTATGTACCCAAAAGAGCCAGCCACAACTAACATTGTAGCCAGTTCTCCCTACTTGTCCAACATCTTTGCTAGACCAAAATTAGTTATTTGTGCATTGAAATTGAGATCTAAAAGGATGTTCCTTGACTTCACATCTTGATGAACAATGGGTAGCAATCAGTCACGGTGCATATAAGAGAGCCTTAGGAAGCTCCAACTTCACATCTCTTGAACATTTTTGAGCATCCTCATTTGGCCTTGTATTCCTTAGGAAGGGAAAAGCATCTCAGTTACCTCATTCTTCTCTCTGTTTCTAATTGGCTAGCTATATTGGAGCAAAACCTTTAGAACCTCTTTCATGGATGGCCTAGTAGAAGGCTGTGTGCCAGTACAATAGAGTCCAAGTCTGAAAACCTGACACATTTCATTCAAGTGACGAGGCTCCTTGACCTCCTCATCCAAGGCATCTCCTATAGGTTTTCCATCTTGAATGTGTTGCGATGCCCATTCGACTAGGGATGTGTGTTCATCATCATCATTGGCTTTCCTTCCGGTTGCCAATTCCAAAAGAATAACCTTGAAGCTGTAAACATTGATCTTCTCATTGATTCTTGTCGTGCGAGCATACTATGCATTTCAAATGAATAACTTAAGCTAAGCTAAACTTCTGGTGATGGAGAAAGAGGAAAACATCACCAGTAAAAGGAAACTTGGAAATTTATATTATCGCACACCTGGAGCTATGTAGCCAAAAGAGCTAGCCATGATTGACATTGTAGCCAGTTCTTCCTCCTTGATCAACATCTGTGCTAGACCAAAATCAGCTATGTGTGTATTGAAATCGAGATCTAAAAGGATGTTGCTTGACTTCACATCTCGATGAATAATGGGTAGTGAGCAGTCATGGTGCATATAGCAGAGCCTCTGGGCAACCCCAACTGCTATATGCAACCTCTTGGGCCAATCCAAGACAATATGACTAACTAGACTTGGAAAGGTTGTTGCTCTATTGTTCCTATGCAACCAAGAATCCTGGCTATAGTTATCCAAATACTCGTAGACAAGAAGTTTTGACTTATCACTAGAGATATAGCAGAGCAGCTTCACTATGTTGGCATGTCGAATTGAACCAAGCGTTTTGACTTCTGCTAGAAATTGTTTTCCAAGCTTTTCTTCTAGCTTGTTGTTTTTCCAAATCCTTTTCACTGCAACAGTATCACCTAAATGATTAACAACAACACGATATACTTGACCTAATCTGTAACAGTCCACTAGAAATTCAATGATGAAATTTCTATTGGTTTTAGGAATCTCGTGAAGACCCCATAAGTTTTCACGAATCTATTAATCGTATAGGTTTTAGTCTAACTACATAGTTAGTGTTATTACTCACTATGGTATCAAAATGTGTTTTTGATTATTGGAGATAGTTAGAAAAGTTTTAATTGGACACATGGAAAGATCTTAGCCACCTCACTCTTCCAAGTCTACTCTCCACCTTTAGAAAATATCTTGAGCTGATTTTGTGGATATTATTGGGTAAAAATATCTTGAACTGATTTTCATGGATATTATTGGGTAAAAATATCTTGATCTAATTTTTGTGGATATTATTGGATAAAAATATCTTGAGCTGATTTTTGTAGATATTATTGGGTAAGAGAGACCTACACTCAACTCTCACTCCAACCTCATCCTCTTCTATATCTTGTGCATAAATATCTCCAGCCCACTCCCCTTGAAATAATCTTCCTTTACACTTTCCATTGAAAGAATACCAAACACTCTCTCGAACAGCTTTTAGGTGTTCTTTTGCACACCCATTTTGAAGTTTTTGTATGTGTTTTATTATAAAGTCTCCTTCATAAAAGTTGTTCCTTTGTTAGTCTAGTTTATGTGAATAGCTTATTTGTTCCATTTGAAGATCATTTGATTAGTAAAATATTGTTTAAACTCTAGAAAGGTCATTCTGGGAGATAAACTGGAGAATATGTTATATTTTGGAGTTTTTGACCAAGCTAATGGATAGATCTTGATCCGAACTTTTTTATGGAGTATTGTTAACATGTGTACATGATTATTGGTTGAGGATTTGTTGCATGATTAAAGGTTTTGATGAAATATTTTCTTAGATCTAGAAACTTAGAAACTGGAAGAGGAAAAACAGTTTGTATTTTGAGAAAGTTTAAATCTTTGGTGATTTAAACCTATTCCAATGGATTTGATAATTTTATTGGAGGATCCTAAGCCTCTTATATACATGTTAGAATATTATTTTGAAGATATTTGATGTTAGTTTCAAAGATATGAAATATTATGTAAAAAGATGTTCAGATAGGCCAAAGTGTGGATGTTCTTGACTCAATTTATGTTTCGGTTAATTTTTAACCATGTGATCTTGAATTAGAAGGTTATTTATGTTTTAGGACATCTTTTTAAATCATGTGATGGTTTGGTTTGAAGATCACATCTTTATAAGTCATAGATCAAAAGGTTGATCAAAACAAGTTAGAAACAAAAATCAATGGAAATAGCATATCGGAATTTCGGCCCTATGGAATTTTAATAGTTGTGATTAGTTTTAAATTTTTCTAAATTGATATTTAAGTTTAGGATAAAATTTACATGAGGCATGTAAATTTTGGTGACTTTTGAAGTTAGCATGCCAAACCCTTAAGTTAGGGGTAAAATGGTCATTTTCTCACATGTAGAGGGTAAAATGAAAATTTTACTTTTAAGTTAGTATTTTTCCATATTTCAAATTATTAGTGATTTAGTTCTAATTTTTAGAATCACTAATTACAGTTCCTCGTGATCACACTTGAGCTTTCATAAGAAACGCAGAGATCAAGGTAAGTTAGCTTTTAACTTACTAGCAGTTTACTGTGTATGTGTGCTAAGTAAAGGAACTACAGTGTATGTATGCTTTAATTACTTATAAATTTGATTATGCATTCATGTTTTTACTGTCATAAATGCATCATTAGCCTGTGTGGAAGTTTTTTGTTAACATACTGAGATTTGTAATCAAATCTCAATATGGTAGTCTCAACTACCATTCCCCCCGAATGGTAGATCTTGTTACAAGACCTGAATGAGAATTAGGAGCTGACCAACTAGACATGTTAATGTTAATATAGTAGTTAACGTAAATTACTACTGTACGATAGAGTTGCATCTCCATTACTTTTTGGATCATAACCATTTTGGACTAGTGTTGTGATCTTAGTTGTTCAATGGGTCTTTATGTATGAAGTATGTTTTAAGCATTTGGGATATTTTCAATTTGGTGCATAGTATTGCTAAAGAAAAAAATTTATCCGCTGCGAATATTGCATAATGTTAGAGACATGTTAGGAACATTGCATCTTATATGTCATGAACGAAGGCAGGTAACATTGTGTTGCATGTCTCGACACTTCAAATGTCTGTTCGATCCAAAACGGAATTTGGAGGCGTCACATAATCCACTAGAACCAATCTTGTTATCTTCTATCAATCCTGACAAAATGTTTGATTATGTGAAATTCAACTTCTGGAATGAGGTGAGTTTCCATGTCAAATGCAATCCATGCTTTCTCTATTCATAATTTCTGATCACAAATAATGAAATAAACAAACCGAGAAGAATTGCCACCACAAGACCTATGATCCAAGCAATTAACTTGTAAGAAGTTTTGCTCAACTTTTGGTGGCACGAACTGTAGTTCTCGAGGTTAAGGCATCGAGATGGTCTATTAGCACAAAGACCAAGATTGTTTAATAAGATGTAGGCATATGCATCATTCTCAAACTCACTTGGGATACCTCCAATCAAAAGATTTGAAAACAGATTGAGTGAAGTGAGCTTCAGGAAGCCAAGTTTTGATGGAATTAGACCAAACAACTGGTTTTCTGACAAGTCCAATTCATTAAGGCCTGGCAAAGACCCACGTTCTTCTAGAATATGTCTAGAGATTGCATTCCGACTAAGGTTTAGAGTAGTAAGCAATTTCCATGAATAAGTATTTGATGGAAGGGAGCCCAAAAGCCAGTTTCGATCAAGCAAAAAAGTTTTCAAATGAGAAAGATTTCGAGGAATCATGCCATTAAAGAGGTTATTACTAGCCTTGAGAACTAACAAATTCCTTGAGGAAGACACTCCCTGTGAAATTTTATCCGAAAACCTGTTGTTATTGATCTCCAATCGTGAAATATTCCATGCCATTCTCTCAGGAAGCTTGCCTATAAATTAATTTGCACTTAACATCAACTTTTTCAAGTTCAATGATGTCCAGAGACCACTTGGAATATTCATAGAAAATCCATTTTTGTATATCTTTACTAATTCCAAATTGCTGCAATTTCATAACAACTTGGGCAACTCTCCAACAAGCTGGTTTTTAAAAGCTGATACTTCCACCAACTTCCCATTGTTACATAAGTGTTTTGGTAACTGGCCAGTAAGACTGTTGGTTGAAACCCAAAGCATTTCCAACATAGAATATCTCCCAAGTTCTAGAGGCAAACTCCCTGAAAAATTTATTGTTATGTAACTCGAGATTTATTAGCTTTGGAAGATGACCAATGCTATATGAGATTTTTCTAGATTGCTGATTGAAAAACAAAGCCAGACTCGTCAAATTTCTGAGATTTCCAAAATCATTGGGAATTGTCTCTAAATGCTACTTTTAAGTTTGCGTGATCTACTAACAAGATCTTTATCCATGTGCTTGACCTTGCAAGCTAGTTTAAGAAGAGTGATAATCCCTAGCGTAAAGAATCATTGGTTTTGGCAGTGCTTTTGTAGTGACATATTAGGGAGGCAGGAGGGGGAATTATTTAGGATATCAATTTTTGTATTTTTCATTTTAATTAAATGTAGATTCCAATCTGTACCCTTTGTGTATTGTAAGGGCTTGAAAGGATTTAAAAGATTACTCATTAAAAATAGAGTAAAGCAGATAGTAAAAAAATGCTTGAATGGTGTAAATTACAAAAAACAAAAATTTCAAAAACTAGGTTGGAACTTCAAACACAAGGGCTAACTAATTGCTCTAATCATTCAATTTTCTCCAAATGGTTAGAACTCTATTTATTACAATATTGATAATGCGACATGATAAACGTCCAACTTAGTTTACAAGATTTTTATGGAAAAACTTAGCAATATTTTTAGTATTTTCTATGGTCAAATTAATGATAATATCAAACATGTATGCTGTCTTTGCAAGAAGATACAATTGTTAGCCCTTGTTTATGGAAAAGATCTCTATTCGAAAGTGGTGTAGACTTGGGAGGCACTTTAGATGAAAAATGGTTCGTTTCCCATGCAAATTTTCCAGTCAACTTGCACTAAAGGGTCTTGGAATATCAAGTAGCATTTTCTACCACTGTCATCTTCATTTTATAGAATGGAATGGAATAGTCGTTGGGAAAGTTTAACCAAAATATAACACCTCTTCCATCTTTGTGGACATTAGATAGAAGTTAAGGATAGTACTCTACTTCTAGGGAGAAGTTTTTTTTATAAGTACTTCTGGACAGAAATAAGCAGTGGAAATTAGAGAAAAGTCTTTGACGTGTTCTAAATTTGGTTTATTATTCCTATAATTGCAAAGGTTATCTGGGTAATTGTGGTATAATTTCTCAAACACCACCTTGGTTTACTTTATATTAACACTTTATGATACATGTTCTATCACTAAGAAAGTTGAACTATTTGTGTCTCATCTATTTGCTAATCTAACATTATCATACAATATGCTATCCTATATATTTTCTTTATTAGTTCAAAGAAATATACCTTTGAGATGCTTTTCCCTTTCTAAGGAATTCTAAACCAAATGAGGATGCTCAGCATTGTTCATGGAATTCAAAGCCAAATTAGAGTTCTTGAAAGCTCAACTACTACTTTCAAATTCAATGGTAATAAATTCAATATTGAATTATTTTTAGGTTGTGTTTGGCTTCTGATGTGATTTCAAATGATCTAAGTTGATATATGACTAGCAATGTTTTGTGGGTTCGATTGAGATGTATTTGAATATAAATAGGTTGAGATTTGTGTTTGAATGTATGAAGTAGGTTTAGATAAGTTTAACTTTTTTTATCGAAAGTTGAAAAAAGTAGTGGGTCCTATTAATAATTGGTTTGTGTGACAGGCCTTCTCCAAGAATGTAAAGAATGTACTCCAAGAAAGAAAGAAAGAAAAAAAAAAAAAATAAGAATTAGAGAGAGAATCTATGTTGAATGTAATTCTTCTGATGATTTATTCCTTTGACTTGTACTCTTTTTATATACTTGTCTACATACTTCAATACACTGATGGGCCATAACTACGTAACTACAGATGGGCTTAGTTCCCTCACAGCATCCTTACAATTAAACTCACACTTAAGCCCAATCCTATCAGTCCCATTAAGCCCATTTCCCTAATAAATTTGCCCTAATTCCCTTCAGACGCCTCTTCGACATATGACAATACCTCCCCTCTCAAAACATGTTGCCCACAAGGTGTGGGTAAGCCGCAGTCAATCACCCATACTCCTCCCACATAGCATCGTCTATCAATTACCCTTCCCAGTGGACCAATAACTCCTTTAAGGCCTTGTTGTTTCGCTTCCTCATTTACCATTGAAGTATCTCGATCGGTTTTGGCTTCAATAGCCCTTCTGAATCCATTGGAGGCAACTGTGGTAAGACCACAATGGAGGATCCCACCTTCGTCTTCAACTGTGACAAGTGGAAAACATGGTGGGGCTGAGAAGACGCAGGAAGTTGCAGATGATAAGCAACCTATCCCAAGTGTTGCAGAATTTGGAAGGGCTTGAAGAACCTCAGAGCCAGCTTGAGACAATGGTGCTGCATGACAGAGATTTGTCTATATGGTTGCAACCTCAAGTAGACCCAATCACACTCAGAAAAAACTCTTTCCTTCCTTTTTAGATTTGCAAATCTTTTCATGCAATTTTGTGCTTGCTAAAGATTTTCCTTGAGTAATCATAAGATCTGATCTCTAGCTACCAGTTCCTGCGCCACCTCAACCACCTGGGTTGTATTGGGCATGTAAGATAACAAAAGAGAAGGAGGAACTTCGTAGAATTCTTGGAAAGGTGTCATTTTAATAGATGTATGTATAGATGTATTGTACTACCATTCTGCTACACACACCCACTATGCCCAATCTTTAGGCCGATAACCCACAAAACACCTTAGATAAGTTTTGAGGCTCTTATTAATAGCCTCAGACTGCTTATCCATCTAAGGATGATAGGCAAAGCTACAAATCATGTAGTTTAAAAAATCCCCTCCAAAATCTGCTTGTAAAGACTGGATCCCGATCTGAAACAATTTCTTGAGGACCTATGAAGTCTGAATGTGTTGTAAGAAAAGCTAAGCAATAGTCTTAGCTAAGTAAGGATGAGCCAATGAGACGAAGTGACTATATTTAGTCTATCCATCTACTACAACCCATATCACAGAATGACCCTTAGAGATAGGCAAACCCTCGATGAAAACCATTGAGTTGTCTAACTATGGCTTCTCTGGAACTGGTAGAGGTTGAAGCAATCCACCTAGTATAGATTGTTCAACCTTAACCCTTTGACAAATATCACACTCACGAACAAACTCCTTCACTGATCTTTTAAGCCCTCACCAAAAGAAATTTCTTCTGACCCTATAGAGAGTCTTATCAACACCAGAATGGCAACCTTTTGGGTGACTATGTAACAAATGTAGCAACTTATTGATACAATGTAGATTCTTAGGCACATACAACCTGCCCTTATAAAATAGAAGTTCCTCTTTAATAGAGAACCTTAAAGAACTTTGACCCTTATTAACCTTCTTAAGAAGTTTTTGCAGCATAGAATCATTAGCATAGCTTTGTTTCAATTCAATCAACCAATTAACAGTAGGAAAATAAATCAAAAACAAACACCCAAAGACTTCCCCAAGAGATTCTTCAAACTGCCATGACAAGGCATCCACCACTCGATTCTCTTGGCCTTTCTTATACTCAACAAGAAAATCAAAGCCAAGTAACTTTGTTATCCATCTTTGCTGCATGGGAGTACCAATTGTTTGCTCTAGCAAGTACCTAAGACTCTGATGATTAGTCCTAACAACAAATAAGGCTGTGATGACCCGTTTTTACGTGTATTTTCACTGAACTGTTGTTTTTATTTTAATTAATATATTGGTTTATTTATTTTAAATTAATGTATTTTAAATTGGTTTTAATTTATTTGATGTTGTGTTTAATTTATTTTAGTCGTTTTACGGTTTTTAATATCGTTTTTGGCGGATCGGTTTTTGGTCTCCGGAATGAGGATTGGACCTCATTTCTTTTCTTTTCTCTTTTTCTTTTTCCCTTTTTCCTTTTCTTTTTCCTTCTTTTTCTTTCTTTTTCTTTCTTTTCTTCTTCTTTCTTCTCCTTTCTCTCCCTCGTACACCGAATAGCCTGTTTTCTCCTTCCCGTCGCCGCCCCTTTGACCGCCCAGTTCTCCGCCGTCCGGCCACCATTTGGTGTACCGTCACCACCATTCTCTTCCCCTTCCACCAGAGATCATCCCCACCAATTTTCAGAGCCATCGGACCAGCCGTTAGCTTTCGAAAGCCGCCGGAAGTCGCTCCACCTGCTCTGTTTTTGCCCCTGTCGCCGGTTGCTTTCGCAGCCCAGAACTGCCGCTCGCCGGTGGCGTGGCCTACGCCCCCCACCCAGTTTTCTTCCCCTCTCACTGGTGAACATCCCCACCAAGTTTCACCTCCATCCGAGCCACCGTTAGCCACCACGAGCTCCTCCAAGCCATACGGTTTTTCACCGATTCCGGCACCGTCGCACCACCTCCGGCCACCATCTTTTCACAACTTCTTCCCCTACCTCTTGCCGACCTAAACCACTCATTTCTGGCCTCAATCCGTTGCCGGAGCAGCTCCCACGAGCTCAACTCCGTTCAGCCCCTTTTTGGCCTTCGACCGCCATTTCCACCACCACCCACGGCCAAAAATCGTTTCCTTTAGCTTCATAAATATCTCAAGACCATTCCCTATCAATTTCGTGCCTTGGTTTGTCCCCGTTCGAAAATGGGTAATTTATTACCCACGGCGACAGTGTAAATTACACTGTTACGTTACTTTTCTTCTGCCGTTTGCAACGTCGCAAGCTTTCTAAAAATATCATATAGCGCTGTAAGTATTTTCCAAACCCTATTTTCAGATTTAAATATATATTACTCATTCAATAATTTTATTTGTTGGTTGGTTGATTCCGGACTGAGTCCAAGGAGTTCGGGGGTCGAATGGATGGAGGACGGAGTTGCTTATTTTATTGATATATGTTGGTTGTTTATTTTTGCGCATCGATATTGCATTTACATGGTGCATGCACGTGTGTTTTTGTTTAATTGAGAAAAGCCTGTTTATTGGCGTAAGTGGACTTACGGGTGCGTGTGGATCACGACCCCAAGCCGGGATGGGGTATTATCTCGGTGGAGCTCCTCTGGTCACTCGGGAGCGGAATAAACTGAGTGATGTCCCCTGGGTCGTCGCTGGGCGACGACGGGAGCGGGGGCTAGGGGATGCTTGGCTACGAACGCGCCGGGCGCGGAACTGGGTATCGCCCTAAGCACCGACTCCGTGGCCCTTCGCTGGTGAGGGCTAGAGGATGCTTGGCTACGAACACGCGGGGCGTGGAACTGGGCATCGCTCGTTAGGTGTCACATGCGTGGTGGTACTCTGCGGTGTGGTACTGGAGCCAGGGTGTGCGAGTGACCCCTAGGGGAGGTCATGGCGCATACGGATAAAATGGTTTTTGGTTTGAGATGAGTAAAGGCCAAATGTGACTTTTGGCGTGTTTTTGGAACGGGTTTGTTGTTGGGCCAAATGAGATTTTTGGCGTGTGTGGAAATTGTGATTTTATGGGTTTTACGCATTGGCATTAATTCATGCATATTGTTTGAGTTCTATATGCTTTTATCTGGTGGTGTTTGGATTTTACTTACCTGCGGTACCATTTTTGGTTCCGTAGATTTTGGTGTAGGATTCATGGAGGAGGAGGAGGCTGAGCCCGAGGATGCGGCTCCGCCGGAGTTTTGATGTCGAAGTTATACTTTATAGTTTGGTTTAAAACTATATTTGTGTTTTTGTAATATTTTAATTATGTATGTTTTAAACAGCTTGTATTATATTAAGAAAATTCTAGTACTTAGTTATATGACTTTCGTTATCCGCTGCGTGTTCATTCGTGCACATTTGTTGCTTTTGCACACACTTGGCACTCGTCGATAGGGTGGTGACCCGGGTTGTCACCATCCGGACGTCTCGATTTTTCCGTGTCCGCGCGTGGGGATTTGGGGGCGTCACAGGTGGTATCAGAACGGTTTAGCTCTAGGTAAAACCACATGTCCCGTAGTTAGTACCAGAATGTTTTTAAAGTTGTGTTTTAAAATTTATTTTAGGTAAAGTTGTTGTTTGATATGTTTTAATTGTTTTATTTGTTTGAGCTTGTTTGCTTGTATGTATTTATTTAGTTGTGTTATTGCATGCTGGTTTCTTTTTTTTGTTTTCTTGTTATGTGGTTTGGTTTGGGTTTTTGGTTTTATGTTGTTGGTTTTATTTGTTTTTCTTAAAGGGGGTCAAATGTTGTGTTGTGGCAGGAAGACGGTATAATCGAGGATACTATTATTAGGCTTGAACCTTTAGTGTAGTAGGCTTGAATTTTTTTGCGATGTGGTTTGCTTGTACGATGATTGAGGTCAAGGTTTTATAGAATTTATGTAACGGGGCTATAGTATAGGAGAGTGTAGGTTCAACAAACTTTAAGGATGTGTTTAAGGGAATTTTGTTTAAGGATTGGGGTCTATTGCCTCTGTAACCTGGTAACGCTTTAAGAAAGAATTTAATGATCGCTTCTTTCCCGCTCCGTGAGGCGGCAAAAAGCAAGAGAGTTCTCAAGCTTAGTCCAAGGGAGTATGACCGTGGAACAGTACGCCCGAAAATTTATAGAACTTGGGCGATTTGCTCCCCACCCCATCGCCACAGAAGAAATGTGAGCCGAGCATTTCTAGGAGGGTCTACGTCCTGATATACGCCGTATGGTGGTCAGCCACCGGATATCCACTTTTCAGGATTTAGTGGATGTGGCCACTCTTGTGGAGCGAGAGAATAACTTGAGAATGGGCTCCTCTCCAGGACATAAGAGGCGGAGTTTTTTTTTGGTGAAGGAAGTAGTTCGGGTTTGCCTCAGAAGTTTGTTCAGCAGACTGGGATTCGACCATTAGCAGCCTCGGGAGTGCGTATGGGAGGACGAGTGCAAGTTTGTGGAAGATGTAATAGAGCTCATGGAAGCGAGTGTCGTCTGGGTAGTAACCAATGTTTTGAATGCGGCCAGACGGGACATCTTGCTCGTGAGTGCCCTAGTCGAGTTCAAGAAAGCCGTGGAGCTTGTCGCAGTGGTAAAACTAACCAGAGGCATTTAGCTCGGGCTCATGTGCGCAGTGACTCTTGGTACCTTTGGAGGCGAGGTTACGGAGACTCAGAATGCTAGAGTCATGACAGGTAGGGGTCTAATCTAATCTTTAGTGATGAACGCCTTGTGTGGTTTGTTTTTCTTATATTATAGAGGCTTAGAGAGAGTGGCATGATCTGGGTGATCTTTTAGGGAAGTAGAATAATTGAGTTCTTTAGTTCCGCGGAGTTTATGAAATGGTCTATAGCGTAGTAGTTTGTAAGTTCAACAAATTTCAAGGATAGATTTTTATGAAATTTCATTAAAGTTTTAAAGTTTGGGATCTTATAGATTTTAGGAAAATAAGTTTATGGTAATTAAGGTGTTAGGTTCAACAAGCTTTGGGGGGGAAATAATTAAATTTCGAGTTTTAGATTTCGTGATTCGAATGAATAATTTGGTGACAATTGGGGCTTTAGATTTTACAAGCTTTTAAGTTGAATGTTTTGGATTAAAGCTACCAATCTTGAGAATTTCAGAAAATGATTTATTATCTAGTAATGTTTTAGAATTTGAAGGATTTGAGAGTCGATTTTCTTTTATGGGATGTAAGTTCTTTGATCTTAGAGATTCCGGAAGATGATTCTTGTTTGATTTAAGGTTTTAGAATTGCAGAATTGAAGGACTGATTTATAATTGGAATTGAGTTCTTAGTTTTACAGACTTAGTGCTATAGCTTGATCTACTCTAGTGAGTGATTAGTTTGTAACCATTAAAATGGGGTTGATTAGAGTTGAGTTATTGATATGAAAATTTTTCTAGAGTAGATTTCTTTGAGGATTAGCGGTAATGATCTATTTCATGTATTTCTTTGAGGATTGAAGATATCGAGCTAGTTTAGAAAATAATTATTGTTAACTCGAGGTTGTAGTGGCAGATTTTAGGAAATGATTATATCGATTCGAAAGATATAGGTCTATCAGGGTGTTGGAAATAGTAGATTTTGTGTTGGTATTGTATACGATTGAATTTGAGGCTATATGATCTGTAGACTTTTGGGAATGAATTCTTAGCAGGTTCAAGGCCATTCTCGGTACCAAACTTTAAGCAATGGCTAGTTGCTGATTTAAGGATATAAGTTGAGTAGATTTAGGAATGATTCTTGTTGAGTTGAGGATATAAGTCCAGGTGATGAAAATGTAATAATGGATCACTTGTATGTTTGAATGATGTTGGCTAAGAGTACATGAGATCGATGAGTAGTAATGGTAAGTGCGTATGGATTTCGGGGAGTGCTGGTTCTAGTCTCATCTATTTTTGGCTTGGTAGGAGTCGAAGAGGAATCGGTGTGATAATACTAAATTCAAGAGATTTTGTCTCTGGGTCGTTTGGTAAGTTGAACGGAATGTACAGTCGAATCGGGTTACCCATTGGAATGATGGTTTGAAACGACTGTTGTATTCATCTTGAGAATTAATTGCGACTTGAAGTCATAGGAATTTAAATTGGTGAGACTATACTTTTCTTTGGAGATCAAGTATTCAATTGGGAGAATTGGGGATACGGTTATTTAACTTGAAAGAGATCGTTAGGTCACCATGTGTGATATATGAAGTAATAAAGCAGTAGGATCCATGAGTGTTGTTTAATAGTTTTTGATGGATTGAAGATTTAAACAGTATGGCCTGTCTTGAGATTTATTTGTGAAGTGCTATGAAGAAATTAGTTGTGCTAAAACTAGAGTTTTTGAGAGTACAAGTAGGTGGGTGAGTTACCAAGAGCATTTCGATTATGTCTAGGTGAAGTCAATGGTAGTTTATGGTGAGTTAGTTATTGCAAGATTAGATGTGATTCAAAATATAGGAAATGAGCTTGAAGCGTGGGATATCGGATAGAGGTTATAGGCGCTCTCGTTGGTTGGCCGGGAAGGACTTGGGCCTTTTGGAGATGTTCCTTATGTTTAGAAGAGACAGGTGTATTTTGGGATGGTGTTATGTGTTTTCAAATTGGGGCTTGGAGGTTGATTAGTACTGGTTTCTGTCATCAATCAATGGATGTATTTTTGCGGAATGTCGATTTTCGTTTAGGGCAGCGATGGCCAACTGAGGAATGAGTGGAGATTTGTGGTTTTTGGAAGTATATGATTTTCTATGGAAATGTGGTAAACGTTTTCTTGTGGTCAGGTGTGGATTGAGCTTGTACTTCATGATATTAATTTTTGAGGATATAGCCTTTATGTATGTTGGTGAGTTATCAGAGTGCACGCGAAAGCATGTTTTTTGGAGATTTTTTAGAAGTTCAAATTTTGTATCGATTTTGAGGAATTAGTAGTAATTCAGAGTTTTAATGGGAGATTAATCTTTTGGTCGTGCAAATTTTATTTATTGATGGTTAATTTTGGGAAGTGGCTATTAGGTTACCAAGGTTGGAATAGGATGAAAATTCGGAAGGTAAAGCAAAGGCGTCGCCGATATTAGCAATTTATGGTGTGAAGTTAATAACCATTGGTTTTGTTGGGAGTTGTCGACGTTATGTATCTCTCAAATATGTTTGTAGTTGTACCTTGTATCTGTTTGGCGCTGATGGCTGATCTTGCAAATTTCGATGACGAAATTTGTTCTTAAGGGGGGGAGGATGTGATGACCCGCTTTAACGTGTATTTTCACTGAACTGTTGTTTTTATTTTAATTAATATATTGGGTTATTTATTTTAAATTAATGTATTTTAAATTGGTTTTAATTTATTTGATGTTGTGTTTAATTTATTTTATTCATTTTACGGTTTTTAATAACGTTTTCGGCGGATCGGTTTTTGGTCTCCGGAGTGAGGATTGGACCTCATTTCTTTTCTTTTCTCTTTTTCTTTTTCCCTTTTTCCTTTTCTTTTTCCTTCTTTTTCTTTCTTTTTCTTTCTTTTCTTCTTCTTTCTTCTCCTTTCTCTCCCTCGTACGCCAAATAGCCTGTTTTCTCCTTCCCGTCGCCGCCCCTTTGACCGCCTAGTTCTCCGCCGTCCAGCCACCATTTGGTGCACCTTCACCACCATTCTCTTCCCCTTCCACCAGAGATCATCCCCACCAATTTTCAGAGCCATCGGACCAGCCGTTAGCTTTCGAGAGCCGCCGGAAGTCGCTCCACCTGCTCTGTTTTTGCCCCTGTCGCCGGTTGCTTTCGCAGCCTAGAACTGCCGCTCGCCGGCGGCGTGGCCTACACCACCCACCCAGTTTTCTTCCCCTCTCACCGGTGAACATCCCCACCAAGTTTCACCTCCATCCGAGCCACCGTTAGCCACCACGAACTCCTCCAAGCCATACGGTTTTTCACCGATTTCGGCACCGTCACACCACCTCCGGCCACCATCTTTTCACAACTTCTTCCCCTACCTCTTGCCGACCTAAACCACTCATTTCTAGCCTCAATCCGTTGCCGGAGCAGCTCCCACGAGCTCAACTCCGTTCAGCCCCTTTTTGGCCTTCGACCGCCATTTCCACCACCACCCACGGCCAAAACTCGTTTCCTTTAGCTTCATAAATATCTCAAGACCATTCCCTATCAATTTCGTGCCTTGGTTTGTCGCCGTTCGAAAATGGGTAATTTATTACCCACGGCGACAGTGTAAATTACACTGTTACGTTGCTTTTCTTCCGCCGTTTGCAATGCCGCAAGCTTTCTAAAAATACCATATAGCTCTGTAAGTATTTTCCAAACCCTATTTTCAGATTTAAATATATATTGCTCATTCAATAATTTTATCTGTTGGGTGGCTGATTCCGGACTGAGTCCGAGGAGTTCGGGGTTCGGATGGATGGAGGACGGAGTTGCTTATTTTATTGATATATGTTGGTTGTTTATTTTTGCGCATCGATATTGCATTTACATGGTGCATGCACGTGTGTTTTTATTTAATTGAGAAAAGCCTGTTTATTGGCATAAGTGGACTTACGGGTGCATGTGTATCACGACCCCAAGCCGGGATGGGGTATTATCTCGGTGGAGCTCCTCTGGTCACTCGGGAGCAGAATAAACTGAGTGATGTCCCCTGGGTCGTCGATGGGCGACGACGGGAGCGGGGGCTAGGGGATGCTTGGCTACGAACACGCCGAGCGCGGAACCGGGCATCGCCCTACGCACCGACTCCGTGGCCCTTCGCTGGTGAGGGCTAGAGGATGCTTGGCTACGAACACGCGGGGCGTGGAACTGGGCATCGCTCGTTAGGTGTCACATGCGTGGTGGTACTCTGCGGTGTGGCACTGGAGCCAGGGTGTGCGGATGACCCCTAGGGGAGGTCATGGCGCATACGGATAAAATGGTTTTTGGTTTGAGATGAGTAAAGGCCAAATGTGACTTTTGGCGTGTTTTTGGAACGGGTTTGTTGTTGGGCCAAATGAGATTTTTGGCGTGTGTGGAAATTGTGATTTTATGGGTTTTACGCATTGGCATTAATTCATGCATATTATTTGAGTTCTATATGCTTTTATCTGGTGGTGTTTGGATTTTACTTACCTGCGGTACCATTTTTGGTTCCGTAGATTTTGGTGTAGGATTCATGGAGGAGGAGGAGGCTGAGCCCGAGGATACGGCTCCGCCGGAGTTTTGATGTCGAAGTTATGCTTTATAGTTTGGTTTAAAACTATATTTGTGTTTTTGTAATATTTTAATTATGTATGTTTTAAACAGCTTGTATTATATTAAGAAAATTCTGGTACTTAGTTATATGACTTTCGTTATCCGCTGCGTGTTCATTCGTGCACATTTGTTGCTTTTGCACACACTTGACACTCGTCGATAGGGTGGTGACCCGGGTTGTCACCATCCGGACGTCTCGATTTCCCCGTGTCCGCGCGTGGGGATTTGGGGGCGTCACAAAGGCTTCCATCTTTGAACTATTGATACAAAATCTTGACTAAAGAAAGCAACAAGCCTTGATTCCTAAACTAAAATTGCCCCTATACCTATACTAGAGGCATCACATTCAATTACCAACAACTTAGAAAAATTAGGAAGTTTCAATACTAGTGGTTGAATAATAGCCTGCTTCAACCTTTGGAAGGCTTTCTGTTCTTCATCATTCCAACAGAAACTTTTCTTCTTCAATAGAGCAATAAGAGGAGCAGCAATACCCCCATAACCACAAATGATTTTCCTATAATATCCAGTTAAACACTCAAAGGCTTTAACTAAGTTAGGAATTGGCCAATCAACCATAGCCTTCAACTTAGCAGGATCTGCCCTCACACCATTCATGGACACTAAATGGGCCAAGTAATCCACTTCATCATTCCAAACCTGCATTTACTCATTTTAGCAAATAATTGGTTTTTCCTCAAAATCTCCAGTGTTATTTTCAAATGCTACACATGATCAAATTCAGTATTCCTATATACTAATATATCATCAAAAAACACCAAAATAACTTTCCTCAAATAAGGTCAAAAAATTGAATTCAATAATGATAGGAAAGTAGATGGTGCATTAGTTAGGCCAAAATGCATGACCAAGAACTCATAATAACCCTCATGTGTTCTAAAAGCAGTTTTATCAATATCTTCACCACTTAGGCAAATCACTTAGCCAAATCTAGTAATAACCAAATCTTAAATCCGGTTTAGAATATATCAGAGAACCACTCAGCTCAACCAGCAATTCTTCCAACATTGGAATAGGAAACTTGTCATTGACAATGTCTTTGTTCAAAGCCCTCTAATCGATGCACATCCTCTAGCTTCCATCTGCTTTTCTGACTAAGAAAACTGGAGAAGAAAATGGGCTCTGACTTGGCCCAATCACCCCATTCTGTAGAAGCACCTTAACTATCTTATCAATTTCCTCCTTTTGAAAATAAGGGTATCTATAGGGTCTAACAGATACTGTCCTAGCTCCAGGTTGTAAATGAATAGCATGGTCATGAAACCTAGTAGGGAGTAGCCCTTTGGGCTCAACAAACACATCTTGATAGCTTGTCAACAAATTTTGAATCTCTTTAGGAGGCTGAACAGCTTCTAGCTGCTTGTCCATGAGATGCAACAACACCCCTTTTTTCTTCAACTCTCTTAACTTCAAACTAGAAGTTTCTTCAAACAACTTGGTCTTCTTCAAACTATTCAACTGCAAATTCTTATCACAATAAGTAAACTGCATTGAGAGCTCCTCAAAATTTCACAAAAAATTTCCCAATGTTTGCATTCACTATATGCCGAGAACAACATCACAGCCAGCCAACACCAAAACAAACATATAAACATAAAATTCAATCTCTTGTATCACCATAGGAACTGCATCACAGCTACCTTCACTCATAATCTGATCACCATTAGCTATCTTTACTCGAATGTTTTCTTGGGCTTTGACCATCAATTGGGCCCTTTTAACAATGCTTGATCCACAAAATTGTGGGTACTTCTGGTATCAATCAAAATAACAACCCACTGCCTTCCAATTTTGCCTTTTATTCTCATCATTCTAGGACCCACAAAACCTGTAATAGCATGTAAAGAAATCTCTGGCTTGCCAATTCCTTCCAAGAGGCACAAAAATTGATCTGCCCCAACTAAATCCTTCCCACTCCCATCACTTTCATCCACACTAGAAACTTCTTCAACAATTTCTTCAATTAAAAACAACTTAGGTTTCTTACTCTTATGCCCAGCCACCCATTTAGAATCACAATAGTAGCATAGGTATCTTTCATTTGAGACTGAAATCTTCTATACTGGCAAACTAGTCACATTGCTACTCTTAGTACTATCTGCTCTAGAACCCACTGATGCTTTTGTAAATTGACCATATCCATAACTACTATTGTTTCTTGCCAGTTTTTTGCTGATCTGGACATGTTCTTCTTGAATCTTGGCAAGACCATAGGCAGACATTAAATTTGTGGCGCTAAACATTTTGACAGGCAGCCTTATCTCATCCTTAAGGCCACTCAAGAAACAACTTAACTTGTAGTTTTCAACCCTCTAAGTCTATTTGACAATGCTTCAAACTTAGCCTTATAATCATATCTTCCACTGAATCAATTTGTCTAAACCTAGTCAAGGCTTTCATGGGATCATCCTAGCAACTAGACCCAAACCTTGACAACAATGAATTCATAAAAGCATCACAATCCACTAACATGCCCGACTCTTACAGATCTTGGAACCAGATGAGAGCTTGACCCACCATATGAAAAGATGCTAACTGCCATCTTTGATGAGAAGGAGCATTCTGATACAAGAAAAAAATGATTGACCATATACAACCAACCAAAAGGATCCTTACCATTGAAAGAAGGAAATTCGATTCTAACAAATCTGGTATGTGTTACATTATTTATTTCCACTTGACTCTCACCATTACTATTACTTCCACTTTGTAAATTCTCCCCACTTCTCGACCGATTCATTTTCTGCATTTCAGTAGTTAAACCTTTCAATTGCAAGACTAGTGACTCCATTGCCCTCTATTGAGAATCGAATGATGTCTTCGAAGAACCCACCTCCAACTCCAAAGCCTTCTGGTGTGACTAAACTAACTTCTTAGATGTGGAGAAAGAATCTTGCAATTGATTAATCCTAATGCCTTCCGCCATGATGAGAAAGAAGATCCTTCAATCTCTGATACCATGTTGTCACAGGCCTTCTTCAAAAACGTAAAGAATGTACTCCAAGAAAGAAAGAAAGAATTAGAGAGAGAATTTAGAGAGAGAGAGAGAGAATCTTAGTTGACTGTAATTCTATTTGATGATTTATTCCTTAGACTTGTACTCTTTTTATATACTTGTCTACATTACTTCAATACACTAATGGGTCATAACTACATAACTACAGATGGGCTCAGTTCCCACACAACATCTTTACAATTAAACTCACACTTAAGCCCACTATTATCAAGCCCATTAAGCCCATTCCCCTAATACATTTGCCCTAATTTCCTTCAGACACACCTTCGACATATGACAATTTAAGATGGGTTGGGGTATGCTATTATTCCAAATCTTTTTCACTGCAACAATATCGCCTAAATGATTAACAACAACATGGTATACTTGACTTGATCCACCAGAACCAATCTTTTTATATTCTGTCAAAATGTTTGATTCTATAAAATTGAGCTTCTGGAATGAGGTGAGCTTCCATGTCAAATGTAATCCATGCTTTTTTGTTTTATAATTTCTTATCACAAAGAATGAAATAAATAAACCTACAAGAACTGCTACCACCGAACACATGATCCAAGTAAGTAATTGGAAAGAAGTTTTGCTAGACTTTTGGCGATGTAAATTGCAGTTTTCGAGGTTAAGGGATCGAGATGGACTATTAGTAAAAAGACCAAGATTGTTCAAGAAGCTATAGGCATATGCATCATTTTCAAATTCACTTGGGATACTTCCAATTAGATGATTTGAAGACAAATTGAGGGAAGGGAGCTTTAAGAGGCCAAGTTTCGATGGAATTAGACCAAACAACTGGTTTTCTGACAAGTCCAATTCAGTAAGGCCTAGTAAGGAACCAAGTTCCTCTTGAATCTATTAAGAGATTGCATTCTGGCTGAGGTTTACAGTATTCAACAATTTTCCTAAACTAATATTTGATGGAAGGGAGCTTGAAAGTCAGTTTCAATCAAGCAAAAGAGTTGTCAAACCAAAAAGATCTCCAGGAATCATGCCATTGAAGAGGTTATTACTACCCTTGAGAACCAGCAATTTCCTTGATGAAGACACTCCCTGCGGAATTTTACCCAAAAACCTATTGTTATTCATCCCCAATCGTGAAAGATTCCATGCCAATCTCTCAGGAAGCTCGCCTGTAAAAGAATTATCACTTAACATCAACATGTTTAGATTCAATGATGTCCAAAAACCATTTGGAATATTCCCAAAAAAACTTATTTCTGTATATCTTGACTAATTCCAAACTGCTGTAATTTCCAAGCGACTTGGGGAACTCTCAATTGAGTTGGTTTTCGAAAGCTACCACTCCCAGTAACTTTCCATTGTCAAGCAAGTGTTCTGGCAACTAACCTGTAAGCTTGTTGGTTGAAACCTGAAACTCTTCTAGCATAGAATACCTCCCAAGTTCTGGAGGCAAACTCCCTGAAAAATTATTGTTACATAACCTAAGATTTATCAGCTTTGGAAGATGACCAATGTTATCTGGGATTTTTCCATATAGCTGATTAAAAATTAAAGCCAAACCCGTTAAATTTCTGAGCTTTCCAATATCATTGGAAATTGTCCCTGTCAAATTATTTTCTGAGAGATCAATGACATTGAGGTTCAAAGCCTCGACTAGTCGAGGAATCTCCCCAAACAATTTGTTTTTGCAAAGGTAAACAATCCTTAGATTCTTTGGCAAAAACAAACTATCCGAGATCTTCCCGGTCAAGCTATTTTCTGACAAATCCAAATGTTCTAGAGCTGTCATTTCTCCAATTGTGTTTGTGATTTCCCCAATCAATTTTGTTCTGGCCATCCATAAAAACTTCAGCTTCTTCAACTTTCTGAACTCCGAAGGTAATGATAGCACTATCTTAGAATTATAGGCCAATCCAAGTTCCTCGAGATTGGACAAGTTTCCAATTTTTGGCGGGAAAGTCCCAGTATACAGACAATGTACAAGCATGATTTTCCTCAATTTTTTCAACCACCCGATAAATCAGGGATGTTACCCAAGAAGTTGGTCCCTTCGAGTTAGAGCTCTTGAAGCCAAGATATACGGTGAATGACATCGGGGATTGCACCATAAAAGTAGTTCTGCAAGAGGTCAAGCTTTTCTAATCTAGAATAGTTGTAGAGAGCTCTCAGGAACTCAGTTGAGTGGAAACTGTTATTATAAACATCAAATGTTGTGAGGTTCTTGATTTGCAAATGAAGGGTGGAATTCTTCCACTGATGTTATAATCTCAGAAGGATAATCCAATAATAGAGCAATTAGAGCAAGTAATCTCAGGCCAAGAACAATGGGAGGAAGAGTTTTTTGGAATCCAATATCTTAGCGATTCTGGTTTTCCCCATAGTTGTTTCAGGTTTAGCAAGATTCCTTGCTCTTGAGTAGTGAGCTGGGAGTTTGCATGACTGAGAAAGAGGAAAAAGGTGATGTAAAAAGAAAAATGGGTAAATATTGGAGCTGTTTTCATCATTACAAGTGGTTGAGTTCCTCATGCTTTGGCTCTGGCTTTGGTTTTCATTGATTCTAAGCAAGAGACATATTTGTTTCACCCAAGTGGCTTTCATCTCTTCCATCTTCCTCGCTGCCCCTCTATTCCATCTCTTTGCATCGCTGCCCAAGAGCAAACTCAGTTGCACCGTCACCATCTCAGTCTAATGCCGACCGACCGTCTTCTACAAAAGGCCATAGATGGAGGAGAAGTCTTCAGTTTGGAATTTTTTTCAAAGAGAAAAGGACCCCAAATGCAATCCAATAGTCGAAGAGAGAAAGAAAGACATAGGAGTTGAGAAAGATGGACAGGAAAGCCATGGAAATTACTATTACTAGCGAATTATCAACTCTGCTACAAAAGATAAAAGTCCAAAATTGGAATTATTTCCCCAAAAAAAAAATCCAGAGTTGGACACACTGAATACAAAGAACCAAAGAAATCAATGCTTCGTTAAAGGCATTCAAATCCAATTCGATTGTATAAAAGCCCCTCAAGAACCAACATCAAATTTCTTATGTTGAACTTGAAAATCGCTACATAAAATTCCTCGATCTTCTCATTAGATAATGATTTCTCACCTGCACGACATAGATTCTGCCACTATTGCCTAGGGTCTTCAAACTAACAAAAGTGCAAATCTATAAAAGAGAGTTCTTCTCAGAAGAATAATTACAAAACCTCTGTAAAATTCCACTATGTTCTCAATTACAAACCTCCTTCTTCACAAGCTTCAGAGTAGGTCACCAGATCAAGGGGTGTTTGCCTCTGTATCGTGAGAGGAGACGAAGCCATGCGAACTCTAACCATGCAAGAGGGGGGTGCAAAGGGGTAGCCTTACGAGCGGGGGGTGCGAGCTCCAGTAGTGCGAAGGGGCAGAGAGGGAGGTGCGATAGGGGTAGGGGTATAACCGGTCCAGTTTGGTCCGGTTTTAGACAAAATTTAGGACCGAACCGGTATGTACCGGTTTTGTATTTTTCAAAACTGATTACGCACCGGTTACACTCCTAAACCAGTACTCCTGTTTTACCAGTTTTTGGTCCAATTCGGTCCGGTTTTAATATAGTATATTATAGTATATAATACTATAGTGAGAATATATTGTAGCATATTATAATATATATTATAAGCTAATATATAGTGATATAGTATTAGTATAACTATTAATATGCACTATATAATATTAATATAACTATTAATACAATAAACAAAATGATATAAGATTTTAAAATTTAATATTATATTAGTTAGTAATTTATCATATAATACAAAACTAATTTATATATAGTTATATATTATATATAAATATTATATACAATATAAAAAATTAAAAAATATATATAAACCAGTCCAGTTCAGTCCGACCCGGTTTTAGAAAAAGAAAAATCGAAACCGGACCAATTTTGACCGGTTTTAAAAAAAATAAAACCGATACCGGACCGAACTAAACTCGGGACCGGATCGATCCCACTAGTTTGATCCGGTCCGGTCTGGTTTACCAGTTTATCAGTTTTTTTTTACACCCCTAGATAGGGGTTGCGCAAGGGCAAAGTTATTTATGCCAATACATAATAATCAGTTGTAGGAAAGCCTAAGTGTCAGTTATTTAGTGGTGGGCTGCTCTTGGGTGATTAATAGCCTGACTGCTTCTAAGGATTTCTCCTTTCTTAAATGCTAGTACATATATTTTAGTCAAAGTCTCATATTAGCCTTTTATTCATTCTGCAAAGTTAGAATCGATCCTACTAAACTTATATGGAAAATACCCTTAATTCTTACCGCTTATGTATTTTAATTTTTTTAATTTATTTTTTTACTTAATGATAAAAGAGGTGATTATTAATAAAATTATATATATATATATATATATATATATTTCAAATGATTAAAAATGTTAAAAAAAAAATCTTTAAAAAATGATAAAAATATGAACCTTCATCCTTGTGCTAGTACTGGGCGTACCCGTAGCACCATCCAACATATATATTGCTTTATAGAAATGCAAAAGCAGCTCCATTCTGAAAAGCTGCAAATGACACTTTTGGTTGTTTTAGTCAATTTAAATATATTCTCCGAATATCATGAATGGCAGAATGGGCATGCCAATATATTTCGACCATTTTTTTCGTCAACCTTATCTCATAGTGGCCCGAGTGTTAATAATGAGTTAAATTTTTATGTTGAGCCAATATATAACGATTGCTTATATGAACACGTGTGTTTATGTCTATATAATGACACTCAATGCATACTTGATTTGTCTATATTTCTTTATAATTTTCTTTTAAAATAATAATAAAAATATATTTTGATATGTATTCTTTCGAGATTAAATCTTTCCTTTGAGACTAATGTGTTCTTTATGCAATAGAAATAATATCTTCTGTGTGAAAAAGCTAATAATTTAATTGGTTATGTTCCCGCCTGTCGTGGGACAAATCATGATAAATTGTTGGATATGGCAGGGATTTATTTGGAAAAAAAAAAAAAAACAAATTTACTAAGTTTCATACGAATAACTAATTTTTGAAGGAATTAGGCCAAACAGCTAGTTTTCTAACAAATCCAATTCAATAAGGCCAGTTAAGGAAACCAAGTTCCTCTGGAATCTGTCCAAAGATTACATTTTGGCTGAGGTTTAGAGCATTTAGCGATTTTCATGAATTAATATCTGATGGAAGAGAGCCTGAAACTTGGTTTCGATCAACCAAAAGAATTGTCAAACGAGAAAAATCTCGAGGAATCGTGCCATTAAAGAGGTTATTACTAGCCATGAGGACCAACAAAATCTTGGAGGAAGACACTCTCCATGGAATTTTACCCAAAAACATGTTGTTATTCATCTCCAATCGTGTAAGACTCCATGCCAATATCTCAGGAAGCTTGCCTGTAAAATAATTATCATTTAACATTAACATTTTCAAATTCGATGATGTCCAAAGACTACTTGGAATATTCCTAGAAAACCCATTTTTGTATATCTTTACTAGTTCCAAGCTACTGCAATTTCCAAACGACTTGCATAACTCTCCAATGAGCTGATTTTCAAAAGCTCCCACTTCCACTAACTTCCCATTGTCACACAAGTGTTCTAGTAACTAGCATGTAAGCCTGTTGGTTGAAACCCAAAGCTTTTCCAACATAGAATAACTCCCTAGTTCTAGTAGAAAACTCCCTAAAAAATTGTTGTTAAATAACTTAATATTTATCAACTTTAAAAGACGACCAATGCTATTTGGGATTTTTCCTTACAGCTGATTGAAAAACAAAGCCAGATCGTCCAATTTCTAAGCTTTCCAAAATCATCGGGAACTACACCTGTCAAATTATTTTCTGAGAGATCGATGTCATCAAGATTCAAAGCCTCGACCACTCGAGGATAAACAAACTACCTAGGATCTTCCCTGTCAAGCTATTTTCTGACAAATCCAAATGCTCCAAAACTGCCATTTCTCCAATCGTGTTTGGGATTTCCCTGATCAAATTTGTTCCTACCATCCATAAAAACTTCAACTTCTTCAACTTTCCAAACTCTGAAGGCAATGGTGGCACTATCTTAGAATTATAGGCCAATCCCAGTTCCTCTAGATTGGACAGGTTTCCAATTTCTGGCAAGAAAGACTCGATAACTGGACACTAGACAAGCATGAGTTTCCTCAATTCTATCAACAGCTTGATAGATGATGGGATGTTACCGATGAAGTGGTTACCTCCGAGGTTGAGGTCTCGAAGTCGAGACATGCGGTGAATGTCATTGGGGATTGCACCATAAAAGTAGTTCTGTGAGAGGTCAAGAATTTTCAGCTTGGAACAGTTGTAGAGAGCTCTTAGGAACTCTGTTGAGTGAAAACTGGTATTATGAACACCAAATGTTGTGAGGTTCTTGAGGTTGCAAATGAAGAGTGGAACTGTTCCATTGATGTTATAATCTTGAAAGGATAATCTAATGATAGAGCCACTAGAGCAAGTGATCTTTGGCCAGGAACATGAGAGGAGGAGTTTGTTGGAATCCAGTGTATGAGAGATTTTGGGTTTCCCCAAAGTTGTTTCAGGTTTTTTAGGATTCCTTGTTCTTGAGTACCAAGTTGGGAGTTTGCATGGTTGAGAAAGAGGATAAAGGTGATATGTAAAGAGAAATGGATAAATATTGGAGCTGGTTTTGTCATTGCAGAAGGTTGAGTTCCTTTGGCTCTAGATTTGGCTATGATCTCAACAATAAGCTAATAAACAGATGAAAATTCGAGAAAGATAAGAAAAACCCAACCCAATGGGGGGATGTTCAAACTTCAAACCAAGGAAAATTCAAAGAAGGTCACATCTGCAAATTTTAGACGGAAAGGGAATACTTTGACCAATAATTGCAAGTTAAGTCCAGCGTCTTTGACTGATCTCTACTGAGATTATACACTACGTATGGCTAGAATTTTCCATCCCTATCAAGTAAATAAGAATCCAAACAAGATATTCTTAAAGAAAACCATAGTTTTTAAAACAAGATTAGTAGATTCAATCATGTGTTTAGAATCAAGAAGCTAGTAATTTCTTATGAACCATCCAAACCCAAAAGGGAGTTTTTAAATATAGAAGCGAAATCTTGTTTTCATCGAAAAACTTGATTTTGTGGTGTTTTTGTTCTTCTAATTACTTGAAAGTTTTGATTTTTAAATATAGAAACGAAATCTTGTTCAGCATGAATTGTGTTGACATGTCAAATGGAGTAGTTAAATATAAAAATCATGAATTGCGTAATTTTAGGAGGTGAAAGTTCCGAAGAAATTCTTCAGATCCACCTAAAAAATAAATCTATTTTCTTTTCTTTTATGATAAGTTATTCTCTTTTCCAAAATACCTTTATCTAATGATTCTCTAAGATGAAAAACAAAGCTTGAAACTTGGCCCAATGTGAATTAGGGAGGAAAGAGGAATAAGCACCCGAACCCCACACCCCCTGCATCTGCATTATATAAACACCAACTAGGAGCGCTTCTTATACTCAGAGTCGGTAGCCAACATCCATCTTAAAGCTAGCTTGGGATTGTAATTCTTTGCTGAGGGCATTAATCAATATTTTTCATGATGGCTAGCTTTGTGAATGTCTTTAAGTTGGTTTGCTTCGTGGCGGTAGTGTGCATGGTGGTTGGTGCACCAAAGGGCTCAGAAGCAGCTATATCATGTGGGCAGGTGGTGAGGTACCTAACCCCATGCGTTTCTTATTTAGCAAATGGTGGGAGTGTGCCGGCTACGTGCTGCAGTGGGATCAAGTCCCTCTACGGCCTGGCTCGCACCACAGCTGACCGTCAGGGCGTTTGCAATTGTTTAAAGCAAGCTGTCAGCGGAGTTCCATACACTCCTTACAATCTTAATCTCGCAGCTGGCCTTCCCAAGAAGTGTGGCGTCAATATTCCTTACAAGATCAGCCCCTCTACAGATTGCAAAAGGTGCGACTCTCTCGATCGATCTCTCCCCTCTCTAGATCTCAAATTCATCATGTTCATATGCCTAGTAGTACTACTACTGTATTACTATGAGATATATCTTATTTCATGGAATGTTGCTAACGTTCTTTCTGTTGCCCTTTGTTATAACCTCGATGCAGCGTGAAGTGATCTGCAGATTGATAGAGGCATCGTAGAAATCAAGTTGGGTCAGCGTGAGAATATATAAATATCGGTGCCTTTGCTCACTGGGGGATTTACAAGACTTGCTTAATTTTCATGTTTCTTTTTTTTTTTTTTTATATTGGAAATTGGGAAGGAGGATCGAACCCAACACTTCTTTTATGAAAATTGAGTCTCGTACCATCTGAGCTACATGCTCTTGACTAATTTTCATGTTTCTATGTACTCGTAATTTTGCAAAATATATATGGTTTAAAGAGAGCGGGTTTTTTTTTTTTTTATCTCCTGTAGGTGCCGTTTCACTCGGTACCATCTCAAATACATGTCCGAAAGAATTCGAAATTTGCTTGCAGACGGTTGTCGCCCAACATTCATGTGCCGGATCCGGTCGAATGGCGTGTAGATGCCATGGCGGGACCGGTACGTATACTGCATCCATGGGTCTGAGCGTTGACCCAGCTGGCCACGGGTCTGAGCGTCAAAAGCACGCCGACGACCTGGACAGCCACTGTAAGCCACCACCCAGCCACGTCAAGAGAAATATCAGAGATTAGAAGAATAATTTAGGGGGAATACGATTGGGAAAAAAATACGGAATATTGTGGCGTTAATCTCGCATTAATAGGCTTAAGATGTATTGTGCGGTTTCACGCTCTCAGTAAAAAAACCTTTCGAACCCACAAAACAAATGCCCAAAGAGGTGTCATAGTGGAAATCGAAAAGACAAACACGAACCGTAAAAGTACAGTTGTGAGAGTTGAACTGTTGGGAGCACCAGAGACTAATTTTCCTCTAGAAGTGCCTGCACTTTTGGCGGGATGTGAAAGCCTGGACTTACGGCGTCTTTGAGGGAAAGTTGCTTTGCTCACTATTGCTTCTTTGCCGTTCAATCATTGCTTGCCTTGACTTGACACAGAAGACGTCCGGAAGAGAGAGACGCCAAAAAAATAAAAAAAGGGGGAAAGCAGAAGACGTCAAAGCGCTACGTCTGAAGCGGGTTGGGGGGACCAATGAGGTGCTCACGTCTAAAATTATATTTTTTTTAAGATTAATTTTGTATATAAAAAAAATTCTTATATTAAATTATATATTTTTTAACTAAACAATAATAAAATATTAATTTTTTTCTTACAAATATGATCGTCCCATAAATTCAAGTCAAATTCTACTACCAAGTCCAATAAATTCAATAGACCATTCACCAATTCAGCAACACTCAAAAAAATCCACACATACAATGTGATTTCTAATTTCATACAAATTCACAATTTAATCAATTCTACTCAATACATATTAAGTGTTTCGAGTCCAATAAATTCAGCAGACCATAGCAACACTCACAGAAAAATCGATCCATACAATGTGATTTTTTATTTCATATAATCTGATTTCTAATTTTATACAAATTTACAACTTAATAAAATCTACTCCATACAAATTTAGTGTTTGCAAAATGGAAAATTTTACGTGCAGTCATTTTTCGCAGACTCCTTTGTGCACTCCAGTGATATGATTGGTTGTGTATTAAAAAAAAATTAATCCAGCCAATCATATCAGCTTTGCGCACAAAAATGACTGTATGTAGCATTACTCTTGCAAAATATATGCCATACAAATTCAACTTCTATACAAATTCAACTTCCAACCAAAAGAAGTTCCATATAGATTTAAATAAATCTCATGTATCAAAATCAACTTAATAGAAAATCCACAAAGATGATTTTAATAGAACTTGAGCTACATAAAGTTTTGTTTAATCCACAAAGTTGGACTTGGCAGTTCCACAGCAGCTCCACAGCAGCAACCTTTTGCTCCACAGCAGCTCCATAGCAGCAACCACCAATTCCACAAAAGCTCCTAACAATTTCCATGTCATTGATAGAAATCAACAGTACAAAAAATAATGGAATTTGGTGCAACCAGCAGTACAAAAAGACCCAAAATATGTCACCACAGTCAAAACAATTTCAAAATATCCAAAATATGTAACCACAGTCAAAACTATGTACAAGATATGGCCTTGTTCCTTTGTTCCTCAATTATCTCCATTTGAGGATTATGAAAATACTCTTGTTGCACACCATTCATGGAATCAATATCTTTGGATTTAATTTCAATATCAAGTTTTCTCTTTTTATGAGTTACTAAGTCAGATCTATCTTCTTCAGCCTTAATTTCCAAATCAACTTTTCTCTTTTTAAGAAGTAGTAACTCAGATCTTTCATTCTCATACTTCAATTGTGATTTTCTTCTCTCCATCATACTAGTCCTCCTTGTTGTGAAAAACGATGACAATGAATTGAAAAATAATATAGAACGAGAAAAACAATCACACAATCACACACGACACAAAATTTACGTGGTTCGGCAAATTGCCTACGTCCACGAGAGCTGCAGAGGATTTTATTATTGAGGAATATCACACTACAAAGATGGATCTCAACACAGTACGTCCACTGTGTTCACTCATACATCAATCGTACGGCCATATGATGTAAAACATCATATATATAGTTAAACGGCAGAAAATCCTAAAAATGCATGTTCACTCGAGCAGCGTGTCGAGTGCGAGTCGAGTGAACTTCCCTTTCGTATCCTGCTCGAGCTGATATCGAGCGTTCAACTCTATCTGACTTCGCTCGAGTGGCCAATGCCTCCGCTCGAGCGAAAGCTTCCTGCTCTAGCTCACTGTCGAGCTAACATCGAGCGTTCGAATCTGTCTGAATTCGCTCGAGCTGCCAATGCCTCCGCTCGAGCAGTGTAGACCAGACTCCACAGTATTCAACAATTCTCCCACTTGGAGACTGGTACACTCGCTGTATCGCCGTCTTTCTCAAACATGATATCCTCCACCTCTGCAACTCACTGCCCCTGTCTTCATGCAAGAAAACCAACTGAAGTTGCGCACAACTTCAGTTTCTCAAGTGTAACACCCTTTGTCAACATATCAGCAGGGTTCTTGCTTCCACAAATCTTCTCAAGTAACAACTGTCTGTCATTTAACAATGACCGTATGAATTGATACCTGATCTGAATGTGCTGGGTTCTGGAATGGAATGCTGGGTTCTTAGCAAAGAATATGGCACTCTGACTATCACTGTAGAGAGTGCCTTTCTGATTCTTCTTACCCAATTCCTCCAAGAAGCTCTGTAGCCATACCATCTCCTTTGCAGCCTCTGACACTGCAATATACTCAGCTTCTGTTGTAGACAAATAAACTGTTTTCTGTAGATTAGAACCCCATGATACTGCAGTACAACCAAGTGTATAAACAAAGCCCGTGGTACTCTTTCTGCTATCAATATCTCCAGCTAAATCAGTATCAACATAGCCCTGCACCTCCAAGCTCTCTCCAGAGAAACAAATAGGTTTCTGAGGAACCCTTTAGGTACCTCAAAATCCACTTCATTGCTTCCCAATGTTGCTTTCCTGGGTTACTCATGTATCTACTCACAACTCTCACTGCATGGGCAATATCCAGTCTTGTGCAAACCATAGCATACATAAGTGAACCAATAGCTGAGGCATAAGGAACCTTACTCATGTAATCTTGTTCCTCTTCTGACTCTGGTGACTGATTCTTGCTGAGTCTGAAGTGACTTCCCAAGGGTGTGCCAATTGGTTTAGCCTTGTCCATATTGAACCTGCTGAGAACCTTTTTCACATACTCAACCTGTGAGAGTCTCAACGTACCTCTCACTCTACCTCTGACAATTCTCATGCCAAGGATTTACTTTGCAGCTTCCAAATCCTTCATTGCAAAGTGCTCTGACATCTGCTTCTTCAGATTATTGATCTCATCAATACTAGCCCCTGCAATAAACATGTCATCCACATACAACAGTAGAATAATATAAGAATTGTCAAAATGCCTGACATAGCAACAGTGATCTACCTGACATCTAATGTACCCTGCACTGTGCATGAAGTTATCAAATTTCTTGTACCACTGTCTAGGAGCTTGCTTCAGGCCATACAAGCTCTTCTTCAGTCTGCAAACTGAACCTTCATTTCCCTGTACCACAAACCCCTCAGGCTGGTGCATGAAGATGTCTTCTTCAAGGTCTCCATGAAGAAATGTTGTCTTCACATCTAACTGCTCAAGAAATAGATCTTCAGTAGCAACCATAGCCAATACCATCCTGATAGTTGTGATCTTCACCACAGGAGAAAAAATCTCAGAGTAATCAATACCCTGCTTCTGCTGAAAGCCTTTTACAACAAGTCTAGCCTTGTACCTCTTACTGCAATCATGCTCAATTTTCACCCGGTACACCCACTTGTTGTGTAATGCCTTCTTCCCTGATGAAAATTCTGTCAACTCCCATGTCTGATTCCCTAACAGGGAATCCATCTCATCTTTCATGGCCAGCTCCCACTTGCTAGAGTTTTCATCTTTCAAGGTTTCTTCGTAACTCTGCCGTTTTCCACCATCTGTCAACAAAATGTAATTCAAAGTAGGTGAGAAATGCTGTGGAGGACGTATAGTCCTACCTGACCTGCAAATTGTAACTATAGGAGTGGACGGTTCTGAAACTGCCTGCGGAATAATAGGAATGGGTGCACTGGACCCACTCTCCCCGTCACTCACATCTCTACACTGCACTGTAACCTCCAGTAGGTCATCCAATCCTACAAACTCGGACTGCTGAGGAGCTACTGCAGAAGCTGTACTAGACTTATCCTTGTACATAATTTTCTCATTGAAAATTACATTCCTGCTTCTTATGATTTTCCGACCCTGATCATCCCAGAAACGATAGCCAAATGCCTCGTCTCCATAGCCAATGAAATAGCATTTCTTTGACTTAGCCTCAAGTTTACTACGAGCATCAGAATCAATTAGCACATAAGAAAGACAACCAAAAGTTTTAAGGTGAGAAAATTTAACCTCTTTCCCGCTTCAAACCTCCTCATGCAATCCACAATCAAGTGGAACTGATGGCCCTCTGTTTATCAAATAAACGGCAGTGCTGACTGCATCTGCCCAGAAAGTGGGTGGTAGTCCAGTGTGCAACCTCATGCTTCTAGCACGCTCATTGATGGTTCTGTTCATACGTTCAGCAACTCTATTTTGCTGTGGTATCCCGAGAATGGTCTTCTCCATTCTGATACCCAAAGCTGCACAATACTCCTTGAACCCACCATTAACATACTCACCACCATTGTCAGACCTCAAACATTTCAGTTTCAGGCCTATCTCTGTCTCAACCATGGCTTTCCAGATTTTGAAAACATTAAATACGTTAAATTTATGCTTCAAAAAATAAACCCATACCTTCCTACTATGATCATCAATGAACGTAACATAGTAGCGAGAACCTCCAAGAGATGCCACTGGGGAAGGACCCCACACATCTGTGTGCACAAGATCAAGTCTTCCTGTCTTAGGCGTCTTGCCACTTTTCAAGAAGCTGACCTTCTTTTGTTTCCCCATAACGCAACTCTCATACATACTGAGATCAACTGACTTCAGTTCTGGTAGCTTGCCTCTAGACAGAAGTTCTTTCATACCCTTCTGACTCATATGGCCAAGCCTGCAATGCCACCAATCTGCTATGCTCTCTGCAACGGTAGTAGCAATAGTGTCAATCAAACCAGTAGTCATATATAGTGTACCAGTTTTCTTACCCCGAGCTAGTACCAATGCCCCTTTTGTGACCTTCCAGGTGCTATCTGAGAACACCACTGAATGGCCACACTCATCGAGCTGCCCAATAGAAATGAGGTTTTTCTTCAACTCAGGAATGTGCCTGACCTTTTGCAAGGTCCATTTGTTCTTGCCAGGGAGTGCAATATCAATATCTCCCATCCCCACTACGTTCAAAGCCTCACCATCAGCCAAATACACATTCCCAAAATCACCTACAACATAGTTCTGCATTAGCTCCCGATGGGAAGATGTATGGAAGGAAGCCCCTGAATCTAGTATCCAGTCATCAACTGGACTATGAACTGCAAGCAATAGTGCATCCTGTACTTCTTCAGTTACCACATTAGCACTATCATTCTCCTTCTTCTTAGGGTTTTTGCAGTTCTTCTTTATGTAGCCAGCTTTGCCACAATTCCAGCAAGTTGCCTGCTGACCAGGCCTGGACTTGCTCTTGCCCCTGTACTTTGATTTTGATCTTCCTCTGTTTGAGTTCCTGTCATGTGATCTCCCTCGAGAATCAACATTTAGAGCTGAACTTAAACCCGATGTCTCGCTTGAATCTTTCATGTGCACCTCCTCAGCCAAAATCAAATCACGAATATGATCATATTTTAATTTAGATTTTCCAGCAGAATTACTAACAGCCATTCTCATGGCTTCCCAACTATTTGGCAGTGAAGCCAATAGTATCAGTGCACGTATCTCATCATCAAATTCAATTTCAACAGACGACAATTGATTTGTGATAGTATTAAAATCATTCAGATGTTGTGCAACAGACGTACCATTTGCCATCTTTAAATTGAATAACATTTTCATCAAATGTACCTTGTTATTCGCTGATGGCTTTTCATATATACCTGACAAAGCCGCCATGAGATCTGCAGTCGTCTTCTCCTTGATGACGTTGTGTGCAACAGATCTCGACAGGGTTAATCGAATAACCCCAAGAACCTGTCGATCCAACAGGTTCCAATTAACATCATCCATCTTCTCTGGTTGCTTCCCCAATAGTGGAAGATTAAGTTTCTTCCCATAGAAGTAGTCCTCTATCTGCATCCTCCAGTATCCAAAATCCGTGCCATCAAACTTCTCGGATCCCCGATACCTTCAAATCATCTCCAGCCATCGTTTTTCCTCAGACCCGAACCTTGGCTCTTGATACCAATTATTGTGAAAGACGATGACAATGAATTGAAAAATAATATGGAACGAGAAAAACAATCACACAATCACACGACACAAGATTTACGTAGTTCGGCAAATTGCCTACGTCCACGGGAGCTGCAGAGGATTTTATTACTGAGGAATATCACACTACAAAGATGGATCTCAACACAGTACGTCCACTGTGTTCACTCATACATCAACCGTACGGCCATATGATGTAAAACATCATATATATATATATATATAGTTAAACGGTGGAAAACACTAAAAATGCATGTTCGCTCAAGCGGCGTGTCAAGTGCGAGTCGAGCGAACTTCCCTTCTGCATCCTACTCGAGCTCACTGTCAAGCTGACATCAAGCGTTTGAATCCTTGACATCAAGCATTTTGTTTTGTTGTCCGGAGTGAGGATTTGGACCTCATTTCTTCCTACATCTCTCTTTTTTTTTCTTTTTTCCTTTTTCCCTTTTTCTCTTTTCTTTTTCTTCTTTCTTTTTCTTTTTCTTTTTTTTCTTTCTTTTCTTTTTCTTCTCTCTCTCTCTCTCTCTCTCTCTCTCTCTCTCTCTCTCTCTCTCTCCTCTCCCACGCTGGAAGTACCCCCAGCCCCGACCCACCGCCGTCCGGCCACCGTGGGTGACACCACCCCCACCGGTCGAAGCCCCTCCCTCCGGCGCACCACCCCACCGAATCCCAGCCCCATCCGGCCAGCCATTTGGCCAGAAAGCGCCCAAGAAGTCCCACGGATTTTACCCCGATCTGCCGCCGTCGCTCCACCTCCGGCCACCACTTCTTCACCACTTCATCACCGGTTCCTTGCCGTCCTAACCCACCCATTTCCGGCCCCTAATAGCCACCGGAACAGCTCCCACGAGCTAGCTTTCCATTTTGGGAAATCTGGCCTCCCTCCACCGTTTTCGCCGCCACCCACGGCTAACCACCACTTCCAATAGCTTCATAATCATCCTTAGATCATTCCCTATCAATCCCAAGCCTTGGTTTGTCCCCATTCAAAAGTGGGTATTTTACAACCCACGGCCACAGTGAATTTTCACTGTTACGTTGCTTTTTCTCCGCCGTTTGCAACGCCGCAAGCTTTCTAAAAATATTATATAGCGCTGTAAGTATTTTTCAAACTCTATTTTTAGATTTAAATATATTTTGCTCATTCAATATTTATCTGCTGGTTGGTTGATTCCGGACTAAGTCCTAGGAGTTCGGGGGTCGAATGGATGGAGGACGGAGTTGCTTATTTTATTGATTTATGTTGATTGATTATTTTTGTGCATTGATATAGCATTTACATGGTACATGCACGTGTGTGTGCATGCACGGAATAAACTGAGTGACGTCCCCTGAGTTGTCGCTGGGCGATGACGGGAGAGGGGGCTAGAGGATGCTTGGCTACGAACGCGCTGGGTGCGGAACCGGGTATCGCTCTACGCACCGACTCCGCAGCCCTTCGCTGGCGAGGGCTAGAGGATGCTTGGCTACGAACACGCGGAGCGCGGAACTGGGCATCGCTCGTTAGGTGTCACATGCGTGGTCGTAATCTGCAGTGTGGCACTGGAGCCAGGGTGTGCGGATGACCCCTAGGGGAGGTCATGGTGCATACGGATTAATTGGATAACGGTTTGAGATGGTTATGGGCCAAATGTGACTTTTGGCGTGATATTTGGAAAGGGTTTGTTTTTGGGCCAAACGAGATTTTTTTGGCGTGCGTGGAAAAAATATGTTTTTATGGGTTTGCACATTGCATCACTTCATGCATATTGTTTGAGTTCTATATGCTTTTATCTGGTGGTGTTTGGATTTTACTTACCTGCGGTACCATTTTTGGTTCCGTAGATTTTGGTGCAGGATTCGAGGAGGAGGAGGCTGAGCCCGAGGATGCGGCTCCGCCAGAGTTTTGAGTTGAAGTTATGCTTTATAGTTTGGTTTAAATCTATATTTTTGTCATGTAATGTTTTACTTATGTATGTTTTAAACAGCTTGTATTATAGAATGTAGAATAGAATGCATCCATTTGGGGAGTGCCTTTCTTTCTCTCGTGAGAAACGGTAAGGCTCCAGAGTGCCTTTGATCCTCAAAGGCTTGGGTCTCACTAGTGTGAGCTGTGTGTTTGTAGTAAATTTGTTCATCGTTCTACTGGACTACAATGGACGCAACAGAGGACTTGACAAAAAGATGGGAGAAACTGCAACTGTCAACGGAAGAAAGCTTATGTTTTCACGTAACACAGGGTGACCACCAAGATTCTGAAGGTCTGGGCAAGCAATGCCTTGTAGCTAAGGCAATGGCTGAAAAGCTTGTTAATAGTGAAGCTTTCCATATCACCATGTCACAACTGTGGAGGTTGGAAGGCTGGGTCAGTTTCAAAGAACTCGGAGACCAGAGCTTCTTGATTGAATTCCAAAAAGTGAAGGATAAGGAGAAGGTCCTGGGGGGGCGTCCCTGGTTCTTTGATAGATGCCTGCTAGCCATACAAGAAGTTGACGAAAACCAGTCCATTAATGCACTGCAATTCCGTTATGAACCCTTTTGGGTTCAACTCCATAACCTTCCTCTAGTTACCATGACAGAGACGTTTGGTGAGGAGTTCGCAGCATCAATAGGGCCTGTGATAAGAGTCGATGCAGGCTCAGATGGAAGAGCATGGGGTAGATGCCTGAGAGTTAGGGTGGCGGTGGATTTACACAAACCCTTGATGTGTGGCAAATGGTTGGGGGTTGACGGGAAGCAACACTGGATCTCCTTCAAGTATGAACGTCTACAAAACTTCTGCTTCCAGTGTGGAACCTTATCGCACAAAGGTAGAAACTGTGTGAGGTCTCGGGATGAACAACAAAACGATGATCCAAAACTAATGCAGTTCGGGGCTTGGCTACGAGCCCAACCCATGCATTCTAACCTCTTTGAGGGGCGAAAATATGGTGGTTCACCAGGTAAACACCACCCTCACGATGGTCTGCAAGGAGAGAAGTTGGGAGATGACAGAGCAGAGTCTAAGATAAACAGTGAACCTAGCCTGCAGAAGGTGACAGCAGACCAGAAGCAGAAAGGTGAAGAGGAAATCCCGGTAACATCAAATCATGTCCCGCATGGTAGGCGGGGAACAGAGGAAGGCTTGGACGTCAGTACAAAACCAGGCTGTATCATCGAGGACCACAAAAGAAACCAAGTGGAAAGTCAAAAGGAGGGCTCCACTGGGACAAGTCCTCAAACTAAGTCAAGCTCGGTTGGTATAGAGCCTGAACTAAAGAGCATGCCAGGTACGTTTACTGATATGGAACTTGATCCTAACCAATACCAGCTGGCTCTAAATGTATCATTTAATCACATGGAAAATACCCAAGAGGACCTAGATGGAGTGCTAAGTGGAGAGAGGGGTCTACTGAGTAGTAAAAAGAATCGAGGCAATGGACCTGACACAGGAAAAGAAAATGTGTGCTTTGAGGCTGAAACAGCAGTTCAACATGCTAGGAAATGGAAGAGGCAAACTAGAACACAGAATCAAACAAGTGCAGAAAATGAGAGGGGTGCCATGGGAGACATATCTAATTACCTCTTAAGAACTGGAATCAAGAGAGGGAGGTTGGAAAACATAAAAACAGAAAGTCATGAACGAAAGAAATTTAGGAGGCAGGAGGTTACATGTGAAAGCTCAATTCCTAAGGCAGAGGCTGGATCCCAGCCCTGCCAAACTCAATGAAAATCTTAGCATGGAACTGCCGAGGGCTTGGGAACCCTCGGACAGTTAGATACCTTAACCTCCTTGTTAAGGAAAAGAGCCCAACCATGATATTTCTCATGGAGACTAAGTGTATGAAAGTGAGGATTGAAGAGGTGTGTAACATGCTGGGTTATGATGGTTGTCTGGTAGTGGATAGTAGAGGAAGTAGTGGGGGTTTAACTTTTTTATGGAAGACAAGGGACAAGGTTTCAATCTATAATTACTCGAGATGGCATATCAGTGCAATGGTAGGCATGGGAATGGAACAACCATGGCTTTTTACAGGCTTCTATGGGAACCCAGAAACCTCAAAAAGGCACCTGAGTTGGGATTTCCTCAAGTCTATCAAACCTGATGACAGTACACCCTGGATGTGTTGTGGGGACTTTAATGAAATAGTATGTCAAGATGAGAAGATGGGAGGGGGTCCTAGGCCGTATAACCAGATGGAAATATTCAGGAATACTCTTGAATGGTGCTCATTGAGTTCACTAGTGACAAAGGGCCCCTGCTTTACTTGGGCAAACAACCGAGAGCAAGACTCCTTTATAAAGGAAAGATTGGATAGAGCCCTTGCAAACCCAATGTGGTTAGAAAGGTATCAAGAATCATCCTGTTGTGTCCTACCAACCATGACTTCAGACCATTGCCCTGTACTCATTGATGTGATTTACCAGCAAGATCAACCAAGGCCTCATGTAAAGAGGTTTAGATACGAAGCTGCCTGGTCACTAAGAAAGGAGTGTGAAGCTACTCTTAAAGAAGCCTGGGTTAAGCCAATTCATGAAAGAGCAGCTGCTGAGACCATAAGGAGTAGGCTGACTATGAGTGCTACTGTGCTGAGAAAATGGAATGAAAAAGTTATAAGGAAAGCCCCCAAAGAAATTAGACAGAAACTGAAAGCCCTGGAAGAACTTCAAGAGCTAAACAAAGGGGACCAATTAGACTCAATCAGAAAATTAAAAGGTGATATTGATCAAGATCTAGCAGCAGAGGACCTGAAATGGAAACAAAGAGCCAAACAGCATTGGCTACAAAATGGAGATAGAAATACTACTTTCTACCACCTGCATGCATCCCATAGGAGGAAAATCAACAAGATATCACAGATTATGGACCACAGGAATTGCCTGATTTCAGAAAAAGACCAAGTTGGAAGGGTTATTACAAGATATTTCTCAGACCTTTTCACCTCTTCCTCCCCATCAGGTATAGAGGATTGCATCAAGGATATGCCCAACAAAGTCTCTACAGCAATGAATGAACTGCTTCTCCAGGAGTTCACAGAAGAGGAAGTTAAGAATGCTGTCTTCCAAATGAAAAGCATGGGATCACCAGGCCCTGATGGTTTTCCAGCCTGTTTCTTTCAAACACATTGGAATACTACAGGGAAGGAAGTCTCAAGATTTGTGCTCAACATTCTCAATACTGCTGGTTCTTTGGAAGGGGTAAATGACACCTATATTACCCTGATCCCAAAGATCAAGAACCCCACCAAAGTCTCTGATTATAGACCAATTAGCCTATGTAATGTCATTTACAAAGTGGTAGCTAAAGTGTTATCAAATAGGCTTAAACTTATCTTGCCTGACATAATTTCTGTGAACCAAAGTGCTTTTGTTCCAGGTAGGGCCATAACAGATAACATTATGGTGGCTTACGAGACCCTCCACTCCATGTCCACAAGAATACAAGGAAAGTCAGCTTATATGGCTCTCAAACTTGACATGAGTAAAGCCTATGATAGGGTGGAGTGGGATTTTCTGGAAGTTGTAATGTGCAAAATGGGGTTTGACAGAAGATGGGTTACACTGGTAATGAATTGCATCAGGTCTGTTTCATACTCAGTATTGCTTAATGGAGAGGCTCAGTCTACATTTAAGCCAACTAGAGGCCTAAGGCAAGGGGATCCCATATCCCCTTACCTGTTTATCATATGTGCTGAGGCCCTATCAAACCTCCTGACTCAGGCTGAATCAAAGGGCAAAATATCAAGTATTCCAATGGGAAGAGGACCAACCAAGATAAACCATCTGTTCTTTGCTGATGACAGTATGATATTCTGTAAAGCAAGCACACTGGAGTGGAGAAGAATGCTAGGCATGCTGACTACATATGAGCAGGCCTCTGGACAGCTTTTGAACAAAGAGAAATCTGCAATATACTTCAGCAGAAACACTACAAGTGAGTGCAGAGCCAACATAACTCGAATTGCAGGTGTAACTCCTACAGCATCTTTTGGAAAATACTTAGGCTTACCAGCCATGGTAGGAAGAACAAAAGTAGCATGTTTCCATGGCCTAATTGATAGAATGTGGTCAAAGATCAATAACTGGAAGACAGACAAGCTGTCAGTAGCTGGAAAAGAGGTGCTGCTCAAGTCAGTACTACAGGCAATTCCCACATACACAATGGGTATCTTTCTCCTACCAAAGTCCATCACCAAGAGGCTTGACCAGATGCTAAGGAAGTTTTGGTGGGGTTTTAGTGGGGATCAAACTAAAATGCAGTGGATAAAGTGGAGCCGAATCAACAAAGCAAAAGATCAGGGGGGCTTGGGTTTCAGAGATTTCAATAGCTTCAACATGGCTCTTTTAGCAAAGAATGGGTGGAATCTGCTGCAAAGCCCTACATCTCTCCCTGCCACCATCCTCAGACAAAAGTACTTCCCACATGGGTCCATTTTAAAGGCAAAAGTTGGGGCTCGACCCTCACTGGCTTGGAGAAGCTTACATGCTGGACTTTCACTGCTAAAGGAAGGTTTGTTATGGAGAATAGGGGATGGAAAACAGGTAAGAATCTGGGAAGATAGGTGGCTCCCTCGACCCCATTTCCTTGCCCCAAGAATAGAGGCTGGTGCCCCAACCCAAAGGAATGTGGTCGCAGATTTAATCAACCCTTCCCTAAGGACATGGAATGATCACAGCCTTCATGAAATGTTCACTCAGCAAGACATAGAGGTGATAAAAACTGTCCCAATCACTTTGGGTAGTAGGGGTGATAGGTTGATTTGGGGTTGCACTCAGAATGGTCTATTCTCAGTGAAGAGTGGCTACCATCTTCACCAAGAAATCCATGCTAATCCTGAGGCTGGCCCTTCTAAGCCAAAGGATCAATCTGAGTTATGGAAGGGTGTTTGGAAGCTGCAGGTCCCAAATGGGGTTAAGGTGTTCATTTGGAGGGCTTGCAACGAGGGCCTACCTACTCTAGCCAACTTGAAAAGAAGGAAGATTGTTGCTGAAAGTACCTGCCCAATCTGTGGTCGTGTAGAGGAGACAGCAGACCATGCCCTCTGGAGTTGCAGTGCAGCTCGAGATGTCTGGTGCCAAGCAAGCAAGCCAATCCAAAAACTCTCTCTAGAGGTAGGATCCTTCAAGGAAGTCTGGCAGCAAATAACAGATAAGTTACCAGCAGCAAGAATTGAGGAAGTAGGCTCGATTATGAGGCTTATATGGACAAGAAGAAATGAAGTGGTGCATGGGAAGGCTTTCAGGCATCCCAACTCAATACTAGTTAAGGCCCAGGATGATCTCTACTGCTACAAGTTGGCAATTCAGGGTCGTGTGAGTTGCAGGGCTGCAGAGACATCTAAGTGTCCTCAGAAATGGATTACACCACCTGTGGGAGAATACAAACTGAACTGGGATGCTGCCATCAATCAACCACTGAACCAAGTAGGGATTGGGGCTATTATTAGAGATTGCAATGGCCAGGTGCTTGGGACCATGCGAGCCAGAAGAGAGTTGAATCTATCCCCTTTCACTGCTGAAGCTTATGCACTGATGATGGCTGTCATATTCTGTAAAGAAGCTGGTTTCCGGTCTATCATCTTCGAAGGTGATTCACTCAAAGTAGTTGAAGGGATGCAGAAAAAAGCTAAGGATTGGAGCCAAGGAGGTTTGATCATTGAAGACACTAAGCTTTTGTTACAAGATCTTGTTAGATGGAAGTTCTGTCACACAAAGAGGGATTCAAATATGGCAGCCCACTTGCTAGCCAAGAATGCCCTTCTAAATGATTGTGATCTCTATGAGTTAGAGGAAATACCACCTTGTATTAGACGTGCTGTTATCTTAGATGTTTGTAATAGCATGATTTAATCAATGAAATTTTCCATTTCAAAAAAAAAAAAAAAAAAAAAAAACAGCTTGTATTATATTAAGAAAAAATTCTGGTACTTAGTTATATGACTTTCGTTATCCGCTGCGTGTTTTTTCATGCACATTTGTTGCTTTTGCACACACTTGGCACTCGTTGATAGGGTGGTGACCCGGGTTGTCATCATCCAGACATCTCGATTTTTTCGTGTCCGTGCGTGGGGATTTGGGGGCAACACAGGTGGTATCAGAGCGGTTTGGCTCTGGGTAAAACCACATGTCCCGTAAGTAGTACCAAAATATTTTTTTTTAGGTTGTGTTTTAAAAATTATGTTAAGTACAGTTATTTAATTTGTTTTATTTGCTTTATTTGTTTGAACTTGTTTGTTTGTTTTTATTTATTTAGTTATGTTTTTGCAAGTTGGTTTCTTTTGTTTTCTGTGATGTGGTGTTGGTCTTTGGTTCTGTTTTTGTTTGTTGTTAGTTTTATTTGTTTTTATTCTCTGAAAGGGGGTCAAAGGTTGTGGTGGTAGGGAATGGGAAGACCAAGGAAATCTACTCAGGAGCCACGGGACAATACCTCAAGAGATGACTCCATAGCCGAAGCAATACGGCAGATGATGGAGTTTATGCAGCAGAATATTAGGCCACAACAGACAGGGCCTTGGCCACAACAAGGAGGACCTTGGCCACAACAAGGGGGTCCCTGGCCACAACAAGAAGGGCCTTGTCCATAGCAATGAGGATTTTGGCCACAACCAGGAGGTCCTTGGCCACATCAGGGAGGGCCTTGGATGTACCCAGGAGGGTCCAGTAGCATGGTGCAAGCCGGATGCACCTATGAGCGCTTCCTGGCGCATAGAACTCCACACTTCACTGGAGAAGAGGATTCACTTCAAGCTGGAAAATGGATCAAAGACTTGGAAAGAACATTTGAGGTGTGTGGTTGCACCGAGGCACAACAAGTACTCTACGCCAGCTATCTGTTGCAAGGTACCGGGTCTGATTGGTGGGATACCAAGAGGGTGATGCTGGAATTAGAATTGGGATCTTTCGCTGCTATGACCTGGCAGCGCTTCAAGAAAGAATTTAACGACCGCTTCTTTCCCGCATCGGTAAGGAAGCAAAAGGCAAGAGAGTTCTCAAATTTGGTCCAAGGGGGCACGACAGTGGAACAGTACGCCCGAAGATTCATAGAACTTGGGCGATTTGCTCCCCACCTTATCGCCACAGAGGAGATGTGAGCTGATCGCTTTCAGGAGGGACTACGCCCTAATATACGCCGTATGGTGGTCAGCCATCGGATATCCACTTTTCAGGAATTAGTGGATGTGGCCACCCTTGTGGAGCGAGAAAATAATCTGAGTATGGGCTCCCCTCCAGGACATAAGAGGTAGAGTTTTTCTGGTGAAGGAAGCAGCTCGGGTTCGCCTCAAAAATTTGTTCAGCGGACTGGAACTCGACCTCAAGCGTCCTCAGGTGTTCGTATGGGAGGACGGGTGCCAATTTGTGGAGCATGTAATAGAGCACATGAGGGCGAGTGCCGGCTGAGTAGTGGACCCCAATGTTACCGGTGCGGCCAAGTGGGACATATTGCTCGGGAATGCCCCGTCAGAGTTCAAGGAAGCCGTAGAGGTAGACACTGTGGAAGAATCAATCCGAGACAAGCAGTGCAAGCCCGGGTTTATGCTGTCACACCCGAAGAGGTGGATGATGAGGTGCCAGTGACCCATGATGCTGGAGTAATTACAGGTATGGATTAATTTAATTTTAAGTTGGATTTAATTTTTGGGTATATTTGGTTTCTCCTTTGCTTTTTGGATTTCATGGGTTAATGTGTTTGGTTCAGAAAGAGTCCGTTTGTATGAGTTTTATGCTTGCACTTTGTTTGATTCCGGTGTGTCACAGTCGTTTGTATCTTCCACGTTTGCGCGGGTGTGTAATTTGGTCACGGAACCGTTGCCGAAGTCTATGGTAGTGGCTCTACCCGATGGTGAAATGGTGTGGTGTTCCAAGGTTGCTTTGGGATGCCCGTTAAATTTTGAGGGAAGGTTCTTGGATTCCGATTTGGTTGTGTTTAAGCTATTGGGCTTTGATATCATCCTCAGGATGGATTGGCTATACCGATATTTTGCGAGTATTAATTGCAAAAGTCGAATAATTAGCTTTCAGCTTCCAGATGGTGATTGTCTGGAATTTGCGGGGAGTAAATTAAAAGAAAAGCCGATAATTATATCGGCGATTCAAGCAAGAAGAGAGATTGCATGGGGAGCGGATGCATTCTTGGTTCAGATGGTGTCCACGCCGTCTGAGAAGAAGTCTTTGGCAGACATTCCAGTTGTGGAAGAATTCTCCGATGTGTTTGTGGATGACTTGCCCGGACTACCCCCTGTGCGGGAAATGGAATTTGTTATAGACTTGGAACCTGGAGCGGCTCCTGTGCATAAAGCTCCTTATCGCATGGCACCGGCTGAATTAAAAGAGTTGAAGACTCAGTTGCAAGAGCTGGTAGAGAAGGGATTTATTCAGCCTAGTACTTCATCGTGGGGTGCACCAGTTTTTTTTTTGTTAAAAAGAAAGATGGAACCCTCCGTATGTGCATTGATTATCGGGAATTGAATAAGGTGACCATCAAAAATAAATATCCTCTTCCGCGGATAAATGATTTATTTGATCAGCTTCAAGGAGCAGCCGTGTTCTCTAAAATTGATCTGAGGTCGGGATACTACCAGCTGAGGATAAGAGACAAGGATATGCCTAAAACTGCTTTCAGGTCGAGGTACGGGCATTATGAATTTAAGGTGATGCCATTTGAATTAGCTAATGCCCCTGCTGCTTTCATGGATTTAATGAATCGAGTATTTCGACCTTATCTGGATTCCTTTGTGGTAGTATTCATCGATGATATTCTGATTTATTCCCGAGATGTTGAAGAGCATGTGTATCATCTTCGTCTAGTACTTGGAAAATTGAGAAAACACCAGTTGTACGCCAAGCTCAGCAAGTGTGAATTCTGGTTGGAAGAAGTTAAATTTCTTGGGCATGTGATTTCCCGAGACGGAGTGGCTGTTGATCCTAGTAAGGTAGAAGCCATTTTGTCATGGCAGCGCTCGACTACAGTGCGCAAGATCCGGAGTTTCTTGGGGCTCGCCGGATACTACCGAAGATTTGTGGAGGGTTTTGCTCGCCTATCCGGACCTCTCACAGCTCTGACTCGGAAGAATACAGAATTTGTTTGGTCAGATAAGTGTGAGAGAAGCTTCCAAGAATTAAAGAACAGGTTGACGACGGCACCAGTGTTAGCACTTCCAGAACCGCATAAGCCATTCGTAGTCTTCAGTGATGCGTCTAAATTTGATTTGGGTTGTGTCCTTATGCAGGAAAGACGGGTTGTTGCCTATGCATCTCGTCAGCTAAAGGACCATGAGAAGAATTATCCGACGCACGATTTAGAATTGGCTGCGATTGTTTTTGCTCTCAAGATCTGGCGGCACTTCTTGTATGGGGAAGCTTGCGAGGTATTTACTGATCACAAAAGCTTGAAGCATTTGTTTTCCCAGAAAAATCTGAACATGAGGCAGAGGCGATGGCTAGAGCTAATCAGTGACTATCAGTGTGAGATCAAGTACCATTCGGTGAAAGCTAATATAGTTGCTGATGCTTTGAGCCGAAAGTCACGCTTGGAAGATGAAGCCGAGCCGTCAGAATTGGATTCGTTGCTTTGTGGGATGAGAAGGCTCCTTATTGAGAGTTCGCAGCAAGAAATGATTTTATCTTCAGTTCTTGATATTCGGGTAACTGATTTTGAAAAATTGAAGACTCTTCAAAGGAAGGATCCAAAGCTGCTGAATATCAGAAAAAGAGTCAGAAAATCTCAAGGGTCGTTGCATTATAGCATGGATAAAGATGGGATACTTCGGTTCCGAGATCGCAGAGTGGTCCCCAAAGATTCAGAATTCAAGGAGCGGATCATGGCAAAAGCTCATGCGGCCCCTTATTCAATTCATCCCGACAGTACAAAGATGTACCGGGACTTGAAGAAAAATTACTGGTGGGATGGAATGAAGAAGGATATTGTCTTATATGTTGAGAAATGCCACACATGTCGTCAAGTGAAGGCCGAGCATCAAAGACCTGCAGGTATGCTCCAACCCCTCCTTATTCCTGAGTGGAAATGGGATGACATCAAGATGGACTTTGTAGTGGGTTTGCCAAGAACGCCTAGTGGGAAAAATTCTGTTTGGGTGATTGTTGACCGGTTAACGAAAAGTGCTCATTTCCTGCCTGTTAATAACACCGACTCCTTAGGTAAGTTGACACGCTTGTACGTGAAAGAAATAGTGCGGCTGCACGGCATACCAAAGAGTATAGTGTCGGATCGAGACCCAAGGTTTACGTCGTAGTTCTGGAAGAGTTTGCAGGCAGCTTTGGGTACTAAGTTGAAGTTCAGTACTGCATATCACCCGCAGACAGACGGTCAATCAAAGCGCACCATTCAGACCCTTGAAGACATGTTGCGAGCGTGTGTCATGGAATTTCAGGGGAGTTGGGAAAACCATTTGCCACTCATAGAGTTTGCATATAATTACAGCTTCCATGCGACCATTCAGATGGCTCCCTATGAAGCTCTTTACAGGAGGAAGTGTAGATCGCCCTTGTGTTGGGACGAAGTCGGGAAAAGTAAGATTATTGGACCCGAAATAATTCAAGAGATGCAAAGTCAAGTCCGGATCATTAGAGATAAAATGGCGGCAGCTCAGAGTCGCCAGAAAAGCTACGCTGATACCAGGAGGAGAGAGTTGTCTTTTGAAGTTGGTGATTGGGTTTATCTCAAAGTCTCTCCCATGAGAGGTGTTAAGCGTTTTGGTAAGAAGAGGAAACTGGATCCGAGGTATGTCGGACCTTTTCAGATTCTGGAGAAGGTAGGGTTCGTCGCCTATAGAGTTGCTTTGCCAGAGTATTTTGGGGATATTCACGATGTCTTCCACGTATCATCCCTGAAGAAGAGCTTTGGACAGCAAGAGCCACGCTTCGTCGACCCAGAGGGTATTCAGTTGCAACCGGATCTCACTTATGAGGTTGTTCCGTCGCAGATCATGGATTGGAAGGAGCAACAGTTGAGGTCCAAGACGATACATTTGGTTAAGGTGGCGTGGGGAGATCCGTTAGCTCAAGACTTCTCTTGGGAGCGAGTAGCGGACATGAGGGAGCAGTACCCATACTTGTTTGAGTAATGAAGGTACGTATCTTAATCTTGATCACAGATGGTTTATGTGATTTTATGTGGCTTGTTTTAAGTTGGTGGTTGATCTTACAAATTTCGAGGACGAAATTTGTTATTAAGGAGGGGAGGATGTGATGACCCGCTTCGCGTGTATTTTCACTGAATGGTTGTTTTTATTTTAATTAATATATTAGTTTATTTATTTTAAATTATTGTGTTTTAAATTTAGTTTTTATTTGTTGGATGTTGTGTTTTATTTATTTATTTATTTATTTATTTATTTGTTTTACGGTTTTTAATCTCTTTCTCAGCAGTTTTGTTTTGTTGTCCGGAGTGAGGATTCGGACCTCATTTCTTCCTACATCTCTCTTTTTTTTTCCTTTTTCCTTTTTCCCTTTTTCTCTTTTCTTTTTCTTCTTTCTTTTTCTTTTTCTTTTTTTTCTTTCTTTTCTTTTTCTTCTTTCTTCCTCTCCCGATCGTCTCTCTCTCTCTCTCTCTCTCTCTCTCTCTCTCTCTCTCTCTCTCTCTCTCTCTCTCTCTCTCTCTCTCTCTCTCTCTCTCTCTCTCTCTCTCTCTCTCTCTCTCTCTCTCTCTCTCTCTCTCTCTCTCTCTCTCTCTCTCTCTCTCTCTCTCTCTCTCTCTCTCTCTCTCTCTCCTCTCCCACGCCGGAAGTACCCCCAACCCCGACCCACCACCGTCCGGCCACCGTGGGCGACACCACCCCCACCGGTCAAAGCCCCTCCCTCCGGCGCACCACCCCACCGAATCCCAGCCCCATCCGGCCAGCCGTTTGGCCGGAAAATGCCCAAGAAGCCCCACAGATTTTGCCCCGATCCGCCGTCTTCGCTCCACCTCCAGCCACCACTTCTTCACCACTTCATCACCAGTTCCTTACCGTCCTAACCCACCCATTTCCGGCTCCTAATAGCCACCGGAACAGCTCCCATGAGCTAGCTTTCCATTTTGGAAAATCCGGCCTCCCTCCACCGTTTTCGCCGCCACCCACAGCCAGCCACCACTTCCAATAGCTTCATAATCATCCTTAGACCATTCCCTATCAATCTCAAGCCTTGGTTTATCTCCGTTCAAAAGTGGGTATTTTACAACCCACGGCCACAGTAAATTTTCACTGTTACGTTGCTTTTTCTCCGCCGTTTGCAACGCCGCAAGCTTTCTAAAAATACCATATAGCGCTGTAAGTATTTTCCAAACCCTATTTTCAGATTTAAATATATTTTGCTCATTCAATATTTATCTGCTGGTTGGTTGATTCCGGACTGAGACCGAGGAGTTCGGGGGTCGGATGGATGGAGAACGGAATTGCTTGTTTTATTGATTTATGTTGATTGATTATTTTTGTGCATTGATATAGTATTTACATGGTGCATGCACGTGTGTTTTTATTTAATTGAGAAAAGCCTATTTAATTGGCGTAAGTGGACTTTCGGGTGCGTGTGTATCACGACCCCAAGCCGGGATGGGGTATTATCTCGGTGGAGCTCCTCTGGTCACTCGGGAGTGGAATAAACTGAGTGACGTCCCCTGAGTTGTCGTTGGGCGACGACGGGAGCAGGGGCTAGAGGATGCTTGGCTACGAACGCGCCGGGCGCGGAACCGGGCATCGCTCTATGCACTGACTCCGTGGCCCTTCGCTGGCGAGGGCTAGAGGATGCTTGGCTATGAATGCGCGGGGCGCAGAACTGGGCATCGCTCGTTAGGTGTCACATGCGTGGTCGTAATCTGCGGTATGGCACTGGAGCCAAGGTGTGCGGATGCCCCCTAGGGGAGGTCATGGTGCATACGGATTAATTGGATAATGGTTTGAGATGGTTATGGGTCAAATGTGACTTTTGGCGTGATATTTGGAAATGGTTTGTTTTTGGGCCAAATGAGATTTTTTTGGCGTGCGTGGAAAAATATGTTTTTATGGGTTTGCGCATTGGCATCACTTCATGCATATTGTTTGAGTTCTATATGCTTTTATCTGGTGGTGTTTGAATTTTACTTACCTGCGGTACCATTTTTGGTTCCGTAGATTTTGGTGCAGGATTCGAGGAGAAGGAGGAGGCTGAGCCCGAGGATGCGGCTCCGCCAGAGTTTTGAGTTGAAGTTATGCTTTATAGTTTGGTTTAAATCTATATTTGTGTCATGTAATGTTTTACTTATGTATGTTTTAAACAGCTTGTATTATATTAAGAAAAAATTCTGGTACTTAGTTATATGACTTTCGTTATCCGCTGCGTGTTTCTTCATGCACATTTGTTGCTTTTGCACACACTTGGCATTCGTCGATAGGGTGGTGACCCGGGTTGTCATCATCCGGACATCTCGATTTTCCCGTGTCCGTGCATGGGGATTTGGGGGCGCCACAAAAATGCAACGCTACTTATCAGAACTCATTTTCTTCCTCATTCTGTATGTTAACTTTGTGTTCAAGTGTCTTCTATTTTAGTGATTTACTAGATAGTTTTAAATTTTTTGTTATATTAGAGCTTGAGCATTTGTCGTGTTCCTTTCCAGAGTGGATGAAAATTGCAATGGCGGAAGATATTCACGGAGTGGCATGAGTTTTCCTTCCCTTCTAGATTGCAAAAGAGAGAACATGAGACATTTACCTGATTTTTGTACAATATACTAGGTTGGTTTTATTTTAAAATTATTTTCCTTTTTATTTTAAAGATAAAAAAAAAACATTGGCGTACTGAATAAGTCAGGGAAAAAAAAGAAAATAAAAAGATGTCAACTCGCATGTGCATCACGGGACTAACTCACTTAAAGCATTGGCATTAGATTGGTCATCACAATTTTTAAAATTTGAAGAATATTTACTTTTAGCTAATCACTCAAAACTTAAAATTTACATTGGATTAGGTATCACATTCTATATAATAATAAAATCTTATTATTTTTTTTATTTATATTTCTTTAATTAATTTTTATTTTTCAATTAATTTTTTATTTTATTTAATAATCTTCAATAACCTCCAACAATCATATTCAATTTCATTTTTACAATCCAACAATCTATAATATAACAATCTCATATGTACACAGCTATTAAAATCTCACCTTCATATATGAAAAGCAAATAATAAAATATTAGAATGAAGATTGCTATAGTTTCTTTCATGTATGAAAAGTGTGATGAAGTTACTATAACTTAAATTTCAGATGAAATGTACTTAGTTAATCCAATGTACACTACAACAAAAAAGAGTTTTGCGATGATTTTGCTTTGGGACAAAATGAAAATCGTTCCAAAAAGTTAGATTTTGGAACTCCAAATAACGATGGAATGTCCAGACCGTTCGAACAGTCTAGTTAGGGATGAAATATTTTGTCCCAAATAAGTTAACCGTTCAAACACTAAAGATTCACCATTCGAACGTATAAATTGTACCGTTTGAACGTAATTTTGGCGCGTTAAGTAAATTTTTTTAGAGGGAAATTGATGCATCGTTAGAACGTTCAAATTTAACCGTTCAAATGATACATCAGCACGGTTCAAACTTGATTTGAAGGGGTCGAATGATGACTAGTTTTTTTTTTTTGCAAAATTATATTTATATTAACTAGTAATTATAAGAAATTGGTTAATTAAATAATAAGAATAATATAAATTAACAATTAGTTCAGAAAATATAAAATAATACTATTTCATAGTTAAATACTGAATTTACAAAATACAAAATATTATCCATGCTTAAAACAAAAAATAAATAAATAAAAGATAGAAGGTACTAATTAAGACCCCAAGTCTTTGTACACTTCCTCGACTGCAGCTATATGTTCCTCTATTTGTATCAATCGAGTACTGATGGTGACCTAAGTTACAGACATGGTATCAAATTGTGTACGAAGCACAGACACAGCAGAATGGATCTCCATACGCACTACATCGATCACTGCTGATGTCTGTTCGCTGATCGCTGCACGCACGATCTCAGCCATCTCTTCACGAGTAACATTGTTTACTGATGCCTCGGCCTAAATGGATGTCTCAGCTGCTAATACTCCATGATCTCCCGGCTCTACATCTCTCTGAGGATCAACCGGTTCTGGAACATGTCCAAGAAGACGCAATCTCGAGTGTCCCGTGCTGTGTGAGAGGGCGGTGCTGTTTATCGGTCCCATCGACTCCCGTTTACGCTCAGCAACATCAAGCACAACACCAGGAAACAGCAGAAATCAGGTGATCAGGATTCGAAATGGCAGTATATCCATCGAAATGTATCGAGACTCTGATCGAATCCTATCAAATATATACCCCACCAAGTCGATAGGAATGCCACGAGCAACCCGTATCATAAATTTCATTCGATCAATGCCAAACTCTGTCTTGTGCTGCCGAGGATCAATGTTGTTGGCAATTATCAAATTCAAAATCTTGAAAAAAGAACATAAACGTGCCTGTTTGATGCTCTTCATCCCGTCATACAGTGGAGCATCTGGACCAACAACCAAATCCCTCACCTCATGATCAACAAGGGTATCGACCTCATCAGTATAAACCGATGTCTCCTCCTTAGCTGTCTCCGCCTCAGCTAAAGGATCATACTCTCTAGACACCACATTCGGATATGCATCTAGCAGCTTAGGAATACCAAGATGCTCAGCAAGTCCATCCCGTGAAAATACAATGGGTACTCGTCGGACAGAGATCGTGTAGGCCCCTCTGTCATCTGGGCTGGCACTACCGAGCTCTCTATAGAACTCAGCAACAATGTCAATATAGGAGATTGGCTCCCATGCTTCCTCCCGCTCATCTAGGATAGGTCCCCGACCACGATCGCTGAAGATTGATGGCAGTGAATGACCCTCCCAGATAAGACTCTGGAAATCAGAAATCTTCACTAGTCGTTCCAGTGAAACAGTCCTCTCCCTGACTGGACCACTACTAGTCTCACCAGGATTACATCGCTTACGTCCCACCCTAGAAGAAGACATTATAATCAACCTGAAATTTACAATTAGAAATTAGATACACAACATTAACAATAAAAATACATTAAATAACTATTCACAGTACTTTCAAACGAATAGCAATTTAATAAAGTGAGACATTGTGAACAAAATAACTTTTAATAAATAATATCACATTATTTAATATTAATGTGATTAATATTAATAGAAACATTAATATTAAAAAAAGAATTTTAAATTACGGCATTAATTTAATTATAATATAGAAATTATTTTTAATTCAAATTGATTGGAACTATAATATGGAAAAAAACAATTAATAAATATTAATAAAATTAATTAAACTGTTCGAACGTCTAAAATAGTGCTCGAACGGTAAAACTGTACAGTTTGAACGTGTAAACAACATTCAAATGTATAACGTTGACCGTTCGAACACCCAACATAGTGATCGAACGGTCACTGTAATGGTCAAACGTTGACATGAACGGTCAAACGGGTTGCCACTTGGCCATAAGGTTTGAACGTTTAAAACAACGTTCAAACGGTTAGTGAATACCGTTCGAACGCTATTTACATGAACGGTTGAACGGGTGCGACTTGGCCTAAACTTTTGAACATCTAAATCAACGTTCAAACGGTTAGTGAATACCGTTCGAACGATGTTTATAGCGTTCGAACGGTATTCGAATCGATTTGGGATTCCAGATCGAGTCGACTCAGCCATTGAAATCCATGGAATCCTTCGATTCCATGTATTTTTCACCAAAATAAATCAAATAGAAACCTAAATAAACATTCCTACAAAGGATTAAAGCAAATCTACGGTAAGTATTGATGGATAAATCAGTTTATCCTAATTTAAACAAATAATCCATCAGAAACTTAAATCTAAACCGTAAAATGCTTTAAAAAAAAAAAGAATACCGGTACGTAGAGGAAGAGGCTTCGAGTGGGTACTGTTAATAGCGGCAAAGACAGAGTTGAACGGCGGAGATGGATGGTTAACGGCGGAGAACGTACGAAATGCACACGTCTAGCTTCCATGAAAATGACGTCCGCGGCAACTTATATATGCAATATCATTCGAACGGTAAGTTAATACCGTTCGAACGTATTAACTATCATTTATTGTCCAATTACGGTTATTATTAAAAGATTTGTTTATTATCATTATAATTTTTCATAATTACTATGTTTATTATTTTTAATAAAGTATATATTATATTTTCATTTAATAGATTATATTATATTATATATACTATAAGTTATATGATGTGGTATAATATAGTATACTATATAGAGCTCTCTATATTATAGTATTATATAACATATATGTGAACACTAGGAAAGCTTTAACATAAATCTCTAATAACCCTTTGAAGATCTGTACTAGAGGTAGTCTCAAAAGACATTTTGATGAGAAAGAACATGAGGGGAAGAATCAAAAGAGAAGGGTGGACCAAACTGAAAACCTTCAACCAATGGCAGTGGCTGGCTCCCAGCCCTGCCATAATCAATGAGTCTCTTAACTTGGAACTGCCGAGGGCTTGGGAACCCTCGGTCAGTTAGAATCCTTAGGAATCTTACTAAGGAAAAGAACCCATTCTTAGTTTTCTTGATGGAAACTAAGAGCAGGAAACAAAAACTTGAGGAAGTGAGGTTGCAGTTGCAAATGTATGGGTGTTTTGCAGTCGATAGTGTCAACTTAAGTGGAGGAATTGCTCTTCTGTGGAGGGAGGAATGGCAAGTCAAAGTCATTAGCTACACAAAATGGCACATAAGTGCACTAGTACATGAGGTTGAAACTGGTCAAACATGGCAGTTCACAGGCTTTTATGGACATCCGGTAACTGCAAAGAGAAAGAGCAGCTGGACCCTACTTGAAATGCTAAAACCATCCAACCCTACTGCCTGGCTCTGTGCCGGAGATTTCAATGAAATATTGGACCAAAAAGAAAAGGTAGGAGGAGCTAGAAGACCTTATAACCAGATAGAAGACTTTAGAAGAGCAGTAGAAGCATGTGACCTCAGTGATATACACACTCAGGGAACTCAATTTACCTGGTCAAACAATAGAAGTGGGGGAGATTTCACAAAGGAGCGCTTAGATAGAGCGATGGCAAATAAAGAATGGAACTTGATGTTTAGTGATGCAACCTGCAGTGTATTAGCAGCAGTAAAATCAGATCACTCTCCTTTGCATGTCACAAAACAGAAGCCAAACAGTGGCATGAAGAGAAAGAGCTTTTGCTTTAGATATGAAGCAGCATGGGATCTAAGTGAAGAATGCCAAAGAGTTGTTTCTGAGGGGTGGAAGAGCCTTAATCTTGGAGGGCATGGGGCAGGTACAGTGAGACATAAACTGGAGGCATGCCAAAGGGGTCTACAGAAGTGGCAGCAAGAAACGAAGTTTTCCAACCAGAAGGCCACCAAAATAGCTTTGGACCAGATTCGACACTACCAACAAGTTGGGACTGGCACACATATCCCCTCCATGATTCAATTACAGAAAACAGTAGAAGATTCAATGGCAGTTGAGGAGCTAAAGTGGCGTCAGAGAGCCAAGCAACACTGGCTGCAGTTTGGTGACAGAAACACACGGTTCTTTCACTTACATGCATCTCAGAGGAGAAAAACTAATACCATAAGATGTGTGGAGGATCCTCAAGGTAGGATTGTTGCTAAGCAAGAGGAAGTAGGGGAGGTATTCACAGGTTATTTTTCTTCCCTTTTTAGAACTTCTGTCCCAACTGGCTTTGAAGAGTGTTTGGGGTCTATGTGCTCAAAACTGAATGATGAGATGGCACAGTGGCTTAAAAATCCCTTCACCAAGGAAGAGGTAAGAGAGGCAGCCTTTCAAATGAACCCTCTTGGCTCTCCAGGCCCTGATGGGTTCCCTGCCCACTTCTTTCAGAAGCATTGGGAGGTAGTTGGAAATGAGGTCTGTCTTTTTGCCCTGCGGGTACTCAACCATAATGGCTCTCTTCAGGAAGTCAATGACACTTATATCTCACTCATTCCAAAGGTTGCAAGGCCAAAGAAAGTTGGTGAATACAGGCCAATTAGTCTTTGCAATGTTATCTACAAGATTGTTTCAAAAACAATTGCAAATAGGCTGAAAGTGATATTGCCTAGACTCATCTCCTTGAACCAAAGTGCTTTTGTGCCGAATAGACTCATTTCAGACAATGTTCTAGTTGCCTATGAAGCATTACACTCTATGAAGTCAAGGATGTCAGGGAAAAAAGGGTGCATGGCCTTAAAGCTAGACATGAGTAAGGCTTATGATAGGGTAGAGTGGTGTTTTGTCAAAGCAGTTATGGTAAAGATGGACTTCCCCTCCCACTGGATTAACCTCATTCAATCCTGCCTCAACTCAGTTTCATACTCTATCTTGGTTAATGGGGAAGCTCAAAGGAAGTTTAGACCCTCTAGAGGCCTTAGACAGGGGGATCCCGTGTCCCCTTATATCTTTATTATGTGTGCTGAAGCTCTCACAGCTTTGTTGAACAATGCAGAACAATCTGGTCTAATTACACCTGCACCAATAGGGAGAGGTCCCATATCGGTCAACCACCTATTTTTTGCTGATGATAGCCTTCTCTTCTGTCAATCCAACCCCCAAGAGCTGGCTACTGTGCTTGACATTCTCACAGTTTATGGTAGAGCCTCAGGCCAAGTACTCAACAAAGAAAAGTCTTCCATTTTCTTTAGCAAAAACACCAGTCGGGGTGTGAGGGACCAAGTTCTGAAACAGGCAGGGGTAAATTCTTGTAGCAACTTTGAAAGGTACTTGGGATTACCAGCACTTGTGGGTAGAAGGAAAATTGCAGAGTTCCATAATCTTGTGGACAGGACTTGGGCTCGAATTACTAACTGGAAAGCTAAGTTCCTATCTGCAGCAGGTAAAGAAGTTCTTCTCAAAGCAGTATTGCAAGCCATCCCTACCTATTCCATGAGTATTTTTCTGATTCCAAGCTCAATAACAAGAAAGTTGAATCAATTACTAAGGAAGTTCTGGTGGGGCTATAATGAGGAATCCTCAAAGATTCAGTGGGTCAATTGGAAACAGATTAGTCATAGCAAAGAGAGTGGGGGGCTTGGTTTTAGAGACTTTAGAAGCTTCAACTTGGCTTTACTCTCAAAGCAAGGGTGGAGAATCCTTCAGAATCCCACTTCTCTAGCAGCAAGGGTACTCAAGCAAAAGTATTTTAGCAAGACTAATCTGTTGGAAGCACAATTGGGGTCAAGACCATCCTTTGCATGGAGGGGTATCCAGGCAGGTTTGGGGATTCTGAAAAAAGGCCTCATATGGAGGGTAGGGAGTGGAAGCAAGGTGCACATATGGAAGGATAGCTGGGTCCCTTCCCTCCCTGCATTCCAGATTACATCTCCTCGACCAGTTGATTGCAGGTGTGATCAGGTCAGTGATCTCATTGAGGAACACTTGAAGACCTGGAAGGACTCACTCTTACAACAGCTATTTTCACCAAGGGAGGTTGAAGCAATAAAAGCCATTCCAGTAAGCGTGGGAGGTAGAGAGGATAGGATGGTTTGGCCGTATACTACCAATGGACAATACTCAGTGAGGAGTGGATACCATTTCCATCAACAATTGGAGGATGAATTGGAAGGGGAGTCATCAAATAGAGCTCGGGACAAGCATATTTGGAAGGGTATATGGAAGCTGAGAATCCCTCCTAGGGTCAAGATGCTTGTGTGGAGAGCATGCAGTGAGGCATTACCAACCATGGCAAATCTGAAGAGAAGGAAGATTGTGGGTGATGACTTGTGTTTTATCTGCAAGCAAGAACCTGAAACTTCTAGCCATGCATTATGGAGCTGCCCTGCTACACAGGATGTTTGGACCCAGTGCAGCAAAAAGATCCAGAAGATGGTGTGCCATAGTGACTTCATCTTTGATGTGTGGTCTCTCCTTGCTGAGAACTTGGACTCTAGTGAGTTAATACAATGTGCTGCAGTTTTGAAGGGTGTCTGGTCCAGGAGGAACGATGTCCTCCATGGAAAGAACTTCTTGCATCCCACAAGTGTGTTTCAGAAGGCAGTAGAGGAGGCTAGAGCTTATGAAGAATCTGTCACACCCTCAGGTGAAACCAGTGAAAGTGTTCCAGTAGTCATCCAGAGGTGGAAGAAACCTGAAAGTAACTGGTTTAAACTTAATTGGGATGCTGCAATTAGAGACAGGGAGGGGCGTATTGGCATAGGTGCTGTGGTCAGAGACTCCCAAGGTTTGGTTATAGGTACTCTCCGTGCTCAAAGGTCTCTCAAAGGCTGTTCATCGGATGCTGAAGCTTATGGTCTACTTGTGGCTGCAGTTTTTTGCAAGGAACTTGGTCTGCAGCAGGTCTGTCTTGAGGGTGATTCTAAGCATGTGGTGAATCTGTTACTTAGCAAGGAAGTGGACTGGAGCATGGGGGGTTGCCTGGTTGAGGATGCTAGGAAAATACTAAACTCAAGCATCAGGTGGACAGCGTCTCATGTCAAAAGGGAAGCAAACAAGGCTGCCCACCAGCTAGCAAAGTCGGCTTTGGTGGAGTCCGAGGATATCTATGATATTGAAGTGTGTCCTCAATGTATTAAGTCCATTGTGGCTTCAGAACTGTTGTAGTTTTCTCATCACTATGCTTGTTGGGTTGTAAAGTGTAGTGTCTGATTGTAATATCTTGGTTAATGAGATCAGTATTTCAAAAAAAATATAACATATATGTGATATTAAAGATCACATATATGTTATAGTAAATGCATGTTATGACTTGTTTAGTATATTAACATATTATATTTTAGTTATAAACTAATTAGATGACACTCTCTATTCTAGCACTATAGGTGACACTATATATGATAGTATATATATGTTATATATAGTTTAATATATTAACATATTATATTTTAGGTTTAGTTTAATTAGAATACACTCTAAATGCTAGTAATATAGATTACACTATATATGATAGTATGTACATGTAATACTTGAAAGTATTCTATTATCATATTATATTTTAGTTATAATCTAATATTTTAACACTACATATGCTAGTAATACAGATGCCCCTATGCCATAATGCCATATAGATGTTATATATAGGCTAATATATATACTTGACTATTATATTAGATGTAGTATGGTTAATTATATTATATTATAGTAAACACTATAATATAATTAACATATATGCTTGATTATAGATTATAATCAAATATTACTATGTTACTAAACTATAGTATATTATTATGTTAGATATTAATGTTCTTATTTTATTTAAAGGTATAGTGCAAAAAAAATACATTGACCAACATTGTGAAAATCGTTCGAATGCTTATTAATAAGCGTTTGAACGTTTTGGTAAACGGATATTAATGTTCGAACGTTAAAATCACGGGAAAAATTTTTCCTACAAAATAATTTCATGTTCGAACGTTTAGTAAGTAACCGTTCGAACGTAAATATTTTACATTTACACGACAGAACCTTACAATCTCATGCTCGTCTCACCACTCCCAGTATCGCTCCCAGTTCAATACCTTCCAACCAGTGCCATTCTCCCTCAATCCAGCTCCCAAATATTAATAGTTTTCATCCATCGAGTATATTTTCGGATTAAGAGGTTATTTTTACTGCTTTTTGAAGAGTATTTTCAAAGTTTTGCGCATAACGTACGGTCTCTTGCAATTTCATCTATCAAAACCAGGTATTTATGCTATCTTTGACTCATTTTGGTTTGAATATGAGTGTTTTCGTTTGCTGTACTGAGTTCATGATATTGTGTGCTTTCGTTTGATGTAATGAGTTGGCCATTGTTGGAGTTTTCGGAGGTTGAAGATGACTAGAATCTGGAATAGACCTGTTCGAATGGTACACGGTTACCGTTCGAACGTTAATAGTACATTCGAACATTTATGCTCATCGTTTGAACGTTATATTGGTCAGTGTTAAAATGTTAATTAGAAATTAGAATAGTACTAAATCTTTAAATCTATCAATTTCAATATTAATTAAACTACAAATAATTAAGATTCAATAATATTTAAATACTTAATCTTTAAATTAATAACATGAATTTAGTTTAAAATACAAATAATTAAGATTTAATAATTGAACAAATACTTAAAATTTAAATTAATCAACTGAATTTTAATTAAAATACAAATAATTAAGATTTAATAATACTTAAATACTTAAAATTGTCATTAATCAAATGAATTTTAATTAAAATACAAATAGTTAAGATTTAATAAAACTTAAATACTTAATATTTAAATTAATGAATTGAAGGTTAATTAAAATACAAATAGTTAAGATTTAATAATACTTAAATACTTAATATTGAAATTAATAAAATTAATTTTATTTAAAATACAAATATTCTAGATTTAATAATACTTAAATAGTAAATATTTAAATTAATAAAATTAAAGTTATGTTTTAAAATACAAATAGTTAAGATTTAATAATACTTAAATACTAAATATTTTAATTAATCAATTGACTTTTAATTAGCATATCTTGCATTGTTTGTTTGATACATGTTAGCATATCTTGTATTGCTTGTTCATCAAAATAAATCTTAGACCCGTTCGAGAGTTATCAATCCGGATGAATTAAAAAATTGATAACTCTTGAATTGTCCAGAGTGGGCAGTTTGGAATTGTAAGATCATTCTCGCAAACTATCGAATTATATCTGTTATACATTTAGCATTAAGATTTTGGTAGATTCATCCCTTATTTTCCGGATATGCATATTTGGTGATGGTGTATGGACGTGTTAATCGTTGGTGCACATAACCAAACGAGCATATTTGGAGAACTATGGGGAGATGCTGCATAAATTTTGTTGGACGTGACAGATTATAGAAGATACGTTTGCGACTATGATCTTACAATTCCGAATGAGATAGGACCAATTACCTGGTGTAAGGTGGCATGCTCCTTGATTGATACATGATACATGTTTGTTTGTTGATGCACACGTGATTATTTGTAATGAAGATAGTCGGCATGGATAAGAGTTGGATGTGAGTTAGCGTTCAATTGGGTCAGAATTACAACGTATATGCTGAAGGTGTTAAGAAATTCTTAGAGTTTGCATTCGGTACATGTGATAGTGATGGGCGTATTAGATGCCCATGTAAAGAATGTAGGAATTTGCGTTCTCATAAGATAGACTTGGTGAGAGAGCATCTGTTTGTGAAAAGTATTGACAAGGGTTATACTGATTGGGTCTTACACGGCAAACCATATCCAACTTCATTCTAGGTTCCACATGAAGAAGAATAGGTCAATGAAGATGTACCACCAGATGTTGTTGGAGATGAATATGATGAGGATATGGAGGAAATATTAGGTGACATCGGTGCGGGAATGTTTATGAATGAAGGTGATGAGACTGAATTGTCAAATGATACTGATACAGATAGTGATTGACGAATTATGTTTTCACATTATGTGATGATGAGTATTATTTTACTTAATGAATATTGTATCAGTTTTCTGAAATTATGCCTCCAAAGAGAAAGGAAGTTCGCATCCCATCTCCACCTGTTCCTAGCTCTCCTTCAGACTCAACATTAGAGATTGACTCTATAGAACAAGGTAAAATTCTAATAGTCATAAAATTTATTAATTAAGGTTATAATAGAAAATTGATTACAATGTTATATATCATGATGAGTTCACAGTACAATCTCGTCAAGGTCGAGGCACTACTAGAGGCATAATGTTGGAAAAATATCGTAAGGTGGGTAAGATAAAGGTTAACATTCTTGACGAACATACCAGAGACAAAGGACAACCAGCAGCTTGACTTGCATCGCATGTGGGTGCTCTTACACCAACTTATGCACATTTGGCAACAAGTTCATGGAGGAAAGTCCCCCAAGATATAAAGAGCTTATCAAGAAGCGTTGTTTGGTAATGATTAAAACATTTATTTAGTTGATAAATTTTTATATTTTACTTAAAGTTAGAATATTATAAATGATCATATGTTTGTCTAAATTTTTTTCTACAGGATGATTTCGAATTAAATTTTCATCGGAGAGAGAAGCGTAAGACTGTGGAAGAGCTTATGAGTAATGCATTCCGAAAATATAAGGCGAGGTGTCATGAGCATTATAATAAGTTCGAGAATATGGAAGATGCACACCAACATCCTTTTCAAGATGTCCAACATTATGATTGGGAAAAATTTTGTGACATGTTTGAGGATCCATCATATAAGGTATAATTAAATTAATTATTTTAATCGTCTTATTTTTAATTTCGCTTTCTAATATTTTCAACTCCTATGTATGAGCGAAATTCTATAAACAAAACAAATAGATCGAAATTGAAGATTACTTATCATACAGATTCAAGATCTTTCCACTGCCTCTCTAAGAAATTGGTATTGCTATTTTTTTTATTTGTATATAGTTAACTGAATATATGAATTCTAATGAATTTATATCTTAACAAATATTTATTATAGTAAGATTCAGATGACAATTATGATCTGACAAAATTATATGCTGCATCACATACTAATCGTAATGGAGAGTGGAGTCATCCTGATACCCGTGAAAATTATGTAAATATTATAAATTGTTTAAATAAATATATTAGAATATTTATGATGATATTAACTATTTATCTTATGTGTAGGATAAAATGGTTGCCATACGTGCTAAATCTGCATTAGATCAAAACTCCTCAACAAATGATGTTGAGATTTTTACACAAGTTCTGGGTCAACATTTAGGATATTTGAGGGGTTTGGGTCGCTATGTAAAACCTTCTCCCTCTTCCTCTTCTTTCAAGTCTGCCTTTGTGGCCTCTATAACGCAAGAGAATTCGAATCGCAAAAACGAAGAATTGGTTGCAAGGTAGCATGAGTTAGAGGCTCAATTGGTGAAACAAGGAGAGATGGAGACGCGCCTCAAACAAAATGAAGAACAACAAGAACAGTTCAAGAGAGAAATGCAACTCCAAATGCAGCAGCTTACAGTACAGGCCTCCAAGCAACTGATGGTTTTTTACGTATAGATTATGACATTATCTAATTATGTATGAACAATGTCAGTCTCATAGTTATTTATTAGTTCGCACTTCTTATAAAACTTTCGTGAGTATTAAACAGTTTCTAACGTATGTTTTTCAAATATTATGAATGTCAATTTGGTTTTTTATTATTATGGGGTTTTAATAAAATAGTATTTGTTCGAACGACCATGTAACGTTTGAACATTATTGATTAAGCCATCCGAACGACATCAGATGATAAAAAAACGTTCGAACGCAATTTATTATCGTACCGTTCAAACATAACTCAACACCGTTCGATCCCTTTTACAGTTCGATCTGTTCCTTTAACGTTCGAACAAAAATCTATTTTATACTGTTCGAACGTTATCAAAATGTGTGATCGTTTGAACGTGTTCAACCAATTTAATTTCGTTCGAACGTACAATAGTAACCATTCGAACGTCATTCTGGAATGAAATTAAATCGTGACAAAAAAATAAATCATTCGAATGGTATTGAACGGTCAATTTCAAAATCGTCCCTAAAGATATATTTTGGGACAAAATGATGATTTTCGTCCCAAAATATCTTCTAGGACAGTGATGTAGGGACGACCTTGGGATGATTTTTTTTCATCCTAAAAAATTTACTGGGACAAAATCCCTACAATTTGGGACGAAATTTTTCATCCCAAAAAAACGTTTCTATTGTAGCGGTATGCTCAATTTAGTTAATATTCTCTAAAATAAAATATGAAGGGTAGTGGAATTTGGCTAATTTAATGCCAATGCTTATGCTGTTATATATCAAAACTCTTGTAAAAAAGGATCGTAAAATTGAAAAGTTTTTTGAATGAGTTTTGCTACTCATCATCTCACATACCACACATTTTCTTTTCTTTCTTTTTTCTTTTTTTAATGGTTTTTAATTTTATTCCTGATAAACTAATTGAATTATTTTTCTCATCATCTGTACATTTCATACTTGCTAAGTAGAGAGAGAGAGAAAAAAAAAGATAAAAAGATCATGTATGGTGTGTGGTATATGGATAATGAGTATAGTTTTTATGTTTGAATATATATTTTGTAAGAATAATTCTTATTTTGATTTTTATATTTAAACAATGATGCAATGAAAAATTTAAATAATATATATTTTTAGAGTTAGAGATCATTTATTTATTTTTGAATAATTTTTTAGAAAAAAATAAAAAATAGCAAAACTAAACGTGGCCATCTTATCTAAGGCCTTTACTAATGGGCTGCTGATAGTAGGAGTTCGGTCCAGACTTGAAAAACCAATTGGACCGGATTGAAAATTTGTTTAGTCAGTTTCAACTGTTCATTTGTGGGACCGAATGGGTTTCGGTTCGGTTTTGGTGTTTGTTATTTTTTATTGGAGTGGACTAGATCGAAACCGACCGAACAATATATATTTTTAAAATATTATATATATAATATTATTTTATATAGTAATTATATAAGTTAATTATATAATTTCCATATAATCTAATACATTGACCATATAAAATTTTAAATAATACATGCTATCAATTAATAATATATCATAAATCATATGATAATTTATGCCATTATATGTGGATACATCATACATACTGTATTTACACTTAATTAAAATAATTAGAGTAATTAGATAATTTTTTTTTAAGATACCTAAATTGCAAGCAAACATTAATAATATATGCTATCAATTAATAATATATTATAATATGATAATTTTTTGTATATAAATAAGTTTAGGATGAAAATGGGATAAAATGTTAGGACTTAACAGTTTGGTTTGGTCCATAAGGAAATTCGGTCCACTCCGGGGTGGGAAAATGATGGACCGATTGGACCGAGTTTTCCATTAGACTGACCAAACTGGATTCAATTTACCCCTACCTGCTAGGGAGAAACGTCATATTTTCATCATGCCATGTTAGCATCTAGAAAGAGGGAAATACATTGTTGTATTTTATCCTTTTTTTAATCATTATTGTATTTTATCTTTTTGTAATAATCACATCTTGATTTTCTTGATTCCAACCCATTTCATGGGGTTTGTGTAAAGCATTGGCCAATGACCATTGACTAAAGGGCTCGCAGATAATGGAAATGCTTGACTGCTTGCATGAGTGGCAGTGGAAAGCATTGGAGAGCAGCACATGGAGTCACTAGTCAGTCAATGCTTGATTGCTAGCATGAGTGGTGGTGGAAAAAATGAAAGCTATCTAGAATCTCAATAGATGAAGGAGTTGCTCGATATAACTTTTTTCCTAACAACAATTCCACTATTCAAAATAATTAAATAGATAAAATTCTAACCACAGTCCCATTTATGAAAAATTATATGACATCATGATAGAGACAAGGAAAAAAAAAAAAAAACAAAGTAATTTTGCCATGTTCCCAAGCTACTAAAGAATTTCAGTTGATCTCCCTTTCCACTTAAAAAGACAAAACTACACCTATAAATTCAACAAAACAAAAAACACAAAAAAATCCTATTAAATCAAAATTTTTTATTTTTAAAAAATTAAAATGTGAATCGCCACTTGTTTAAAAATTTGAACTTATGGGAATATGTAGATTTGATTTTTAATAAAATAAATAATAAAAGAGTAATTCTACATACAACCGTGAAGTGCGTAATCATCGCGTAATCGTTTTGAAATATAGTGGGATCCACTATTAAAAAATTAATTTTTTTATGTGAGTCCCATGTTTTATTTACTTTTTCAAAGTAATTATGCGACGGTTGTACAATTTACGATTACAAATATCTTTTCTCTTAATTAAATAAGATAGAGTGTAGAGTGAGGATTCAAACTTAGTACCTCTACTTTGATATTATGTGAAATCATCACTTATCCTAAAAATATAGGTTGATGGAAAGATGTAGATTTTATTATTTATTTTATATCTTAACGAAATGGTACGTTTTTGGAAAATTATTTAGATACTAAGAAATAACTTAAAATTTTTAACTTCTAGTTTTATTGTTTTAAAAATATATAATTTTTCAATAATTTGAAGGATGATTTGCCTAAATCGATGGTAAACTGAATTGTAATTTGGGAGGTGTATATATTTGAAAAATATTTTAACTATAAAAAAAATCTCAAAAAAATACTTAGTTTTATGAGAATCCAATGTGATACCCATCTATTTAATTATATAAAAGCCGAGTTTTGGCTTCTTAACTTGGCATCCATACCGCATTAGTCAGTCTAAAATTTGCCCACATCTCATTCCGCTTCACACGTGAGCACCTCATTGGTCGCCCACCCTGCTTCACACATAGCGCTTTAACTTCTTTTGCTTTCTGCATTTTTATTTTCATTTCTCTCCTTTTTTTTCTCTCTCTTCTGCATCTCTCTCTTCCTGACGTCTTCTATGTCAAGTCATCTATTTAATTATATAAAAGTTTTGGTTTCCTGACTTGGCATCCATATCGTATTAGAGAATTAGTATTGGCTTATTTATCTTTATTTTCATCTTCAAATTTGAATAATGTGTCCTTAAAATCATCTGCATTGACTTACGCATCTGTAAAATTATGCATATCTATAAACAATCATTCTTCAACTTTGAAGAAGTACTTTTCACTCTTCAAACATTATTTTTAATGTTTTTCTTTCTCTCTCTATCCGAACGGCTCTCTCTCGTTGCTCTCTCTTCTGTCTTCGACACACACCTACTCCATCACCTTCTCCTCTGCTTTGCTGTACCACTGCCCAAAGCTTGGCTGAATAGCAACGCTCAAAAGTTTCTAGCGGTTCCTTCATCAATGACGGCCTCTTCTCTCGCTTGGTACTCCATTTTGTGCAACAATTTGAAAACCCTAGAAAATGTGATTTCGTGCAAGCCACTTGTGGATTTTTCTAGAAACATTTTTCTGTGTTATCTCCCCTTATTATAATTTTTTAGGATTTTTTTTATGTGATTTCCCCTGATATTGAATTGAGAATAGGGATAGATAGACAAAACTGGTTTGGTTCTTGTACATGCGTTTAGACTAGATTTTTTCTTTGTGGGCTAGAGAATTTGAAATTGAAGAAGGGGGAATTTTAGGGGTAAGGTGAGAGTAAGAGAAGCCCTTTTGTTGGTATCCTGATCATTTGAGCAAAAAGGCTCACGGGTGGATCGATTTTGCCCTTTTTTTTTGTTGAAAATTAGCACTACATGTGTTCTGCTAATGATTCATCTACATTAATGCTACATTTGAGCACTGCATCTCACAAATGAACTCTCAAGTCCAACTATTGGAAAGAGGCTCACATGTGTTCTGCTAATGATTCGCATGTGTTCTGCTAATGTGTTCTCTGTCTTTTCCTTTAAGATTACTTATCTAAAATTGGTACTTATATGCAATCCACAAGCAATTTAACAACAGAGTTTTAGCATCTAGCAATTTCTTCTCTAGTAGAGAAGGTTATGTTGGCCCTATATATATATGGTTCTACTTCTGCATGCTTTTCAGAAGTATTTAGGCTGTAAAATTAAGGAACCACATTCTTAAATTTTCTGATTGGATTGTCTTAGGCATAGGTTTGATTGGAATGTCACATTCTTAAATAACCACAATAGCTTATATATAAGATAAAAATAAATAAATAAATAATCAGCAAGTATGCAACCATGTTTTTGTATGCCTCTAGACTTGATGCACAACATGTTTATTTATGCCTTTAGACTAGATGCACATCACTTGCATGCAGCATGCAGTAGCTATATATTTTGTTTTATAATCTCCAAATATATTCAACATGCAGTAGCCATAGAATCTCTCATGTGCACTACATATATACTTTTCTCATGTGCTGTTTTAGTGATACTCTATCTTTCAATATTTTGTTGAAAGATGAACTGTTTGATTGATGAGGATCCATTCTTCAACACACTATTAGAAAGTGGTGAACGTGATATTAACAACCCACTTATGGGCAGTGCAAGTGTTGATGTCCAAGTGACGCAATCCCAACGGGAAAAATAGAAACAAAAATCCTAGCAGAGTGTGTCATTTTCTGCAGATGAAGATACTCTCTTCATTTCAGATTGGCTTAACATTAGTATGGATTCCATATGGGGATTGACTAATCATTCACACAAATGTGGAGTAGAATTTATGAGTACTATTCTACAAATAAAAAAAACTAATTGTCAAAAACGGTCTGTACCCTCTTTGACCAATCGGTGGTCAATTATTCAAAAATGCGTCAATAAATTATGTGGTAGTGTAGCCCAAGTTGAAGGAATGCATCCAAGTGGTGCAACCAAGCAAGACAAGGTATAATGCTTTTTTCAATGTTTTGTAGTTCTAATTATGACTTTTACTTTTGACTTGATGGGTTTAAATCTAATAAAAAATATTATTATATTTAAAATTATATATAAATTGTGAATAGGTTGTAAGCTCTTCAAAATTTCTGGTGTTTCAGAAACACTCTTGACTTGAGTTTAGGATTTTTGTTTTCCAAAAATATCCTTCACATGAGATCAAACTTTTAAACTTCACCCCTGACATGGTGGAGGCCACATAAGATGCACCCAAGGGCTAACACACCTAGGGCTACTTCTTAGAGTTTTTCCTTTGACAAATTTCAATACAAAACTAATTTAAAATGAAGTATTCAAAATTCTAGGGTATAAATAAACCAACCAAGCTGGCCGTCACCTACACAAACCGGTTGCCGAAGTCCATAACTGTTCGGTTTTATCCCAATTTGAATTTGGTTGAAACGGTCAAACTGGCCAATAATATATATATATATATATAATTATGCGGCATAAAACGACGGGCATTGTTTTACACCCAAAGTTTAGGAAAAAAAATTATATGAAATGGAGTCATTTCGATCTAATGATTAATAACCCCACCCCATCCCCTCCCTTCTTCCATATTCTCCTTCAATTCACTCATGCACAGCCCTGCAACTCGCTGCTCTCCTCCTCCTTCACAGTGTTCATGCCTCTCATTAAACCCTCACACGTCTCATATCTCTCCGAGCTCTCTCATCTCTCCTCTCCCAAACTTCTCTCACCTCTCCGGGTTCCAACTTCCCTCTTCCCCTCCAAGTTTCCTCCTTTCTGTCAATGACTATCGTCTTTTGAGATTGTCAATTGTCACATATTGATTTGTGAATATGTGATCTAGCCCTTTTTTTTTCTTTTTGTGTTCTAATTTGTAACAAGCTCGGTTTTGATGTTTTCTTCATGTTTGATAATTGTTTTTCATATTATTTTGTGTCTAAATTGTTAACTATATATGTACAAGGATTTTAAAATTTTTGGATCAAATTCTTGGGATTGTTAACAGTGATACGAGACCTAATTCCATTGTGGGTGTTACTTCAAATTATTGGGTGTTGATTTAATAATTTTTTTTGCATAAAAGAAATAAAAAATTATTTTTGTTAATTTATTATGCAAGAAATATTTAATTGACAACTATGTTGTAAAATTATTTTGAAATAAATTGTTGAAAGATGAGTGAGCTAAAATCCTTAATCTAGATTATGTTTGTTCTTTGTTTTTTTTTTTTTTTTTTTTTTTTGTGTTTTGGAATTAATTATGTATTTTGATTTTCACAAGTTAGATGGATTTTTTGTCAACTCCATTTAATGTTGATTCAAATGAATCAACCATTAACTTGGGAGATGATTTGAGAGAGACCCAAATAGTGCAAACACTGATATAGTATCTTGTAACCCACATGTGTACAGATTAGTAGAATCTAGTAATGTTTTGATCATTCAATAATCATTTGCTTTTTTAAATTAATTTTAGTATTTCTCATCATTCAAATTCACTAATTGATATTTTAATCTTATTAATGTTTCTATATAGAGTTAAGAGCACAATGAGATGTCACAACTATTGAAGATTCAAGATTCAAGATAAGAAGATCAAGAATTGTTGCGATTTATTTATCTCATGTTTTTTAGTTGCATTGTTGATTAGGATAATTTGCTTTTATTTTAATGTGTATTAAACATCTAGTGGAGTTTTTATTTTTTATTTTTAAGATATCTAGTAATTAGTATAATAGTATATATATATAGTACTTGTGCCATCATGGCATTACTATTTTATTATTGCTAATTAATTTTTTTAACCTAAGCTAACATTACAAATAAGATTAAAATTAAAATAAAACTTAAATATTTAAAATGGATTTTAAAAACTCAGTAAGCTAGGATTTAAAATCAACTCAGAAAAAGCTGAAAGAGATCTTTAATTGGGCCAAAACAAGGCCCAAAAGAGGGAGCACAAACATGCCGAGAACCAATCCAGCAGGTTTCCATTTCTACATTGATTGGTTTCAATTGGCTTTCCCTACGTAAAGTCACCGGTCAATCAGTTTCGATTTCAGTCCTAGGAATTTCTCAAATATTCTCTATTTTTTTTGTTTTCTCAAAATCAAGTAAACCAAACGTGACAACCTTCCAAACTAATGATGAAAATGTAATATTATCCAAGAAAAACTTAATCTATAGCTCCTCTTTCTTTTTTTCTTTTTTTTTTTTTTTTTTTTAATAAAAGAGGATGGAACCCCCAAACTTTGTTGGAAAATTCTCATATATGGCATAGGAAAACCTTATACATTCACTCATACCCAACCAAAGAAACACAACCAATACTCACACGGAGACCCCTATCCAACTAATCAATTAGTAAAAAACTAGCAACTACCTTGAACGAAAATTTGACAAACCCAATCTATCCATCCGCAACATTCCTCTCACTAAACTAGAAAGTGAATCTAGGACCTAAAATCTCCTTGTTAGGCCTTCCTCCCCACATTGTGCTAACAAATCTACAACCACATTCCCCACTCTATATTGATGACCAATAGATAAATTAATACCATCAAGTAACTGTAAAAGTAAATCCCAATAATCCCAAAGATACCAGATAGAGCATTTCCTAGCCGTAAACCAATGCACCACCTATGAGTCACACTCAATTTCAATATGCACGAACTCGAGCTCCCTACACAACTCCAAACTAGCAAGAAGGGCCCTCAACTTGTTGTATTATTCGTGCCCTGCACCAGAAATGCAGTAAACGTAGCAATAAATCTGCCATTAGCATCCCGTATTACTCCCCCTCCCCCACATCGGCTAGGACTTCCGCTACAACTCCCATCCACATTGAGCTTCACACTCCCCTTCGTTGGTCTCTTCCACCGCACAAGACACGAAGCATGCGCCTCTACAGACCCCAACTGCATATCTAACGCCTGAAGCACCACTAAGTCTAAAGCAGCAATAGGCTTTTGCACCTGTACTGCAATGCTCCTCAGACATGCCTTCATAGCCAACCAAATACTAGTAACTGATTCTGATTGCCCCTCCATCCAAGCCTTACACCTACAGTACCACAACCTCCAAGATATCACACTAGGCAGAAGGCCAAGCAGCTGCCCATGCAAAGACGACTTCCTGGCATAGAAGAACCAATGAGCCATCCGAGCCCTCCAGCTGCCTGCCTGCAAACTAGGAACTCCAAACTCAACTTCCACAAGTTTCCACACTATGGACGCCACCTCCCCTCTGCTCAAAACATGATCAACAGACTCTCATTGACCCCTACTGCAACAATCACACTTGGACACCATCGAGATGGCAACCGCTTGTATTCTATCACCCACTGGTAGACAATTAAAAAAAGCCTTCCAATTACAAGTAGAGATCCTCTTTGGCAATTTACCATCCAAACCCAGTCCATTTCTTGCACAACAGGGGCCTTGACTCGAATTATATCCCAAGCGCTAGCTATTGAAAACTGTCTATCACTATTAGGCATCCATATTAATTCATATGTTCCTACTTTACCTACTACAACCGAGTTCATGATTTCCTCAACTTTAGATCCCCCCACCAACTCAATTAAAACGTCTCTATCCCAAGCATTATCCAGCCATACATCTTTAATTTGCAACTAAGGATTTAGAATGGAATCTGAGTGCTGTGAAAGTCGCCCACTACTTAACCAACGATCATACCAAAATGAACTTCACCCTTCCTTCACCCTTAACCGCACCTGACTTAATACCTCTGGAATGACTCCCAAAATTGACTTCCTTAAATGAGGCCCTGCATGCACGGGGACAGCCAAAGAAACATGGCTATTTCTCACGTATTTCGTACGAAAAAACTTTGTCCACATCGAATCCATCGTCAACAATCTCCATGTGAACTTCATATGAAAAGAACATTGCACTTCACCAAGATCTCGAACACCTAAACCACCTTCTTGAGTAGGTTTGCACAAATGTGACCAAGCCCACCATTTCCTTTTCTGCTTCCCATCTATTTGTCCTCCAAAGAAGGAAGAAAGAATACCATTAATTTTATTAAGAACATCCTTGGGGACATTAAGAACTACTAGCACATGAGATGCCATGCTTGAAAGCACGTGTCTAATTAGGATAAGTTGACCACCCTGAAAAAGGATTTTAAATTTCTACCCTGCCCTTTCTTTCTAATCTTAGTCATCAAAGGCTCCAAATCCCAAACTCTAAGACGCCCCACCACCAGAGGCCCCCAAATAAACCACTGGAAAACAGCCCTTAACAAAACTAGTCAACCTCCTTAACTCCCGTCTTCTACTCATAGAAATATGTTTAGAAAAGAAAAAAACTGATTTTTCTTTACTAATCAACTGCCCTAACCATTGCTCATATTTTCCCAAAATTTGTATCAGGCGCCGAATGGATCTCTTCTCACCATTAACAAAAATCAATAAATCATCTGCATACAATAAATGAGATATCAAAGGTGCCCCCAAAGGATTTGAGAAACTCTGAATCCTCCCATCTCCAAAATTCTGTCTTAGAAGCTAAGAAAGAACCTCTTCCATGAGAATAAACAAATAAGGCAATAGAGGATTCTCTTGTCTTAAGCCCCTTGTTGACTTGAAAAAACCCTTGTAAGAGCCATTTATCAATATCTAAAACCATTGCAAGCCCACACACCCTTGCACAAGTCTACAAAAATTAGCTAATAAACCAAACGTAGACCTTCGAAAAAAAAAAAAAAAAAAAAAAACCCAATCAACTCTGTCATAAGCTTTCACCATATTAATTTTCACCATAACATTTCCTCCTGCGATTTTTTTATTAATCAAATTAACCATCTCTTAAGCCAACGTAATGTTCTCGAAAATACTCCACCTCGGAATAAAGGCCCCTTGCTCTTGAAAAACGAATAAAAGAAGGAACCTTGTCAATCTTTGAACCAAAATCTTAGAGAAAATTTTGTACGCCACAGAATAAAGACTAATAGGCTAGAATTTATCAAAACTTGTAGGATTTTGCACCTTTGGAATAAGGACAATATATGATGAAGAATAGAATCTAGGCAACTCAGTCCCCTGAAAAAAAATCTTTTGTTGCCTCCACCAAATTGCCCTTCACAAACTCCCAACAACTCAAATAGAACCCAAACCCAAACCCATCCAGTCCTGGACTACTATGGATCGGAATTGGGCTCAATGCACTTTTGACTTCATCTTCCTCCGAAGGATGACACAGAGAATCATTATCCTCCCCAAATATACCACCCTCTAGGATAGAAGATAGGTCAACATCATCACATACTCTATCACCAAGAAAGTTCTGAAAATACCTGACAGCTCCCTGATGCACCGCTTCTAGGGAATCAAGGATTGACCCATCCGAGAGAGTCATCGAAGAAACATAGTTCTGCTTCCTTCTCTGATTAACCATCGCATGAAAGAACTTTGAATTTTGGTCACCCTCCAATAGCCATTTCTTTTTTGCTATTTAAGCAAGACTCACCTCCTCTTTTTGTTCCCAAGTCTCAAGTTCCAGCTTAGTAAGCAAGAACTCCTCTTCCAGTTCAGACAAAAACTAGCTTTGCAGCTGATGCTCAATTGATTCCAACCTAACCTCAAGCTTCTTTAAATGAGTCTCCACTCGACCAAAAACCTGCTGGTTCCAAGCCCATAGAGCTAGTTTTGTCTTTTTCAATTTAGCGGCAAGCTTCAACAGACCCTGCTCATGGGTCCATGCCATCCAAACTTGCTCAACACATGACCTGAAGAACTCATGAGTTGTCCACATATTCTAAAAACGGAACAAAGCTGGACCATGCTGCTACCTCATGCTGCCAGTGCACCAACAGTGGACAGTGATCTGAACGTTTCCTCTCAAGACACACATATTTAGCTTCCGTGAAGCTACTAAGAAAACCAACGTTAACCAACGCTCTATCGAGCTTTGCCCAACTCCGTGACTAACCACAATGCTCGTTGCACCAGGTCATTCGACCACCAACAACCAACAACAAGAAAGAGAAACATCCAAGGAAAATGCTACTCTTATTGCTGGTGGCTATCATTGGGACTTTTTTATTTTTTTACTTAATGATTAAGTAAGTATTTTTTAATAATATTGTGAATTTTTTTAATTTTTAAAAAATATTTAAATGTGTTAAAAATGCATATTATAAAAAAATAAAAATAAAAATAAAACTCCGAAACAACTAGCGGTAACCCCAATGGGAGCTCCAAGCCGTGGGAGTAGCACCACCCAACATCCAAAATATGTAACGAGTGATGCTATGACCACAAGGAGTTCTATCTATTTTTTCTACCGAATGGTGTAATTTCTTTTTTCTTTTAAATATTTTTTGAAATCCATTTAAATATTTTTAAAAGTAAAAGACACAAAATCATTAAAAATATGTTTTCTTAACCATTTAGTACAAAATATCGATACAAAAAATCGATACAAAATGTCGGTGTATCTAGCATTTCGGGTAATTTAATGGAAAGAATGGCAAAACATTCATTGCTGATGAAATTAGGACAATTTTTCTTTACTTGACTTGACTCGAGTTGATTGGAAGAGAAAAAACACAGACTTTGACTCGAATTAACCCAGGTTATCCTTAGTTTTATAACCCATCTCATGCCACGTACATTCTTGGACTATGTTTCAGGTGAGCCTATCCAATCGTAAGCATTCTGCTACGAACGAGTGGCTCTACATCAACCGATTTGAGGGGAAAAAAATAAAAATAGTTAAAAAATAAAAATTGTAACAAGAGAAAAACTCGGAACCCAATATCGAAAACCAAGCATTTCTCATCCTGCTAAATTCAGTCCCCGCATACTCCTCGTCCATGTCAACTTAGGTCAATGATCAAAAACCCCCTACTCTCGGTTTTACCAAAAACCCCTTGCTGAATGATTTGCTGCTGCCACCAAATTCGTTTCAGATTTCTGCCCGCGCCAGATTTCATTTATCTCTGCCATTGGACTTCCCTCTGTAGTTCCATCCACCGGCGTCGAGTTGCTCAGCTTCTCCACCACCATCGAGCGGTAAGACAAGTCGACCCAAAGCAAAATGGCCCTGAGTTTGAGTGCTTTGAAAACGTGTCTCTGCCATTCTAGTTCCCTGATCTGCATCTCCCCCACCACCATCGGCACTTACAATCTCATTAGAAGCGTTTAAGTGCTCTGAAAATAGATCTCGCCCTCCGAGAAAAAGACGCTTAAATACATTTTTCCCGAAATGCTCATATACTAAGTTCAGTACATACAAAGTCTTAGGTATAACAAGCAATGATTTTATACCCAAAATGCTCAACCGAATCAATGGATTCTCTCTTCTAATTCTTGTAGTAACTTTGGATTTATGCTTGCAGTTTTATGGATATTTGCTTTTAAATAAGGTTTCTTTTTGCACCCAGCGAAAGAGAAAGAATTAGGATCATTGGCATCCAACAGGACTCCAAGCCTTGGGGACATTGGAAATGAAAACGACTGGTTTTTATGGATGAAAGAAATGTCGTACTGCTAGATACCGAGACTTTTGTGCTACATGAGCTAAACCCAAATGAATCCATAAAGCAGGAACTGTGGCAAAGCTTTGATTAATCTCCTAGTGTCGTCCAATAGTTATACCCCTTGAGAGCTAGCTGTGTTGATCAAATCATCAAAAGCTTCCCCGAGCCCTTGGGACAAATTTGTGTACAAAACGGGTTCGATGCCTACAGAAGGATTTCACGCGGAAACGATATATGAAATAACTATATACTATTATATTATATGTATATATTAATAATTTATGTAGGCATATAATATATTGTTATTATAGATAAATATCAACTACTTATATATTAATTATTTTTAAATTTTATAATTCAGTAGAGGTTGGTTTTACTTGTTAATTGTACAAATTTAATATAGATTTTTTATTTATCTAATTTATTAATTATTAAATCTTATTTAAAAAAAAGTAAACAATTCGAGTTCGAATTTAGAATTTAGTTTATCGAGTCGAGCTCGAATAAATATTAAATAAAAATCTCGAACTCGGGCTCAAGTTTTTTGAATTGAGCCGAGCTCGATAAGCCGAAGATTGGCTGACAAGATCTTTGTGCATGTGGTCAACCTTGCAAGCTAGTTTAAAAAGTGTGATGGGGGGAATTTATTTAGGATATCAATTTTTTTATTTAGGATATCAATTTTTTTATTTATCATTTTAATTAAATGTAGATTCCAATGTTTACCCTTTGTGTATTGTAAGGGCTTCAAAGGATTTAAAAAAATTACTCATTAAAAATAGAGTAAGGCATGCGGTAAAAAATGCTTGAAGGGTGCAAACTACAACAAAAAAGTTTTCAAAAATTGGGGGATGAAAAGACAAAGTATAGTGAAATAGGGGATAATCTAGTATGAAAGTGCACACACAATGGTGAAGTTATTACTAAAGAATATCATGGAACAACTTCACCATTCAATTCTTTTAGTAACCATAAAGGATCTGGTCTTTTTATTTCTCTTGAACAATGATGAGCATCTTAATTTGGCTTTGAATTCGTTAGGAAGGGAAAAGCATCTTAGTTGCAACATTGTTCTCTCCATTTCTACTGGCTGGTAGAAGGCTGTGTGCTAGTACAATAGAGTCCATGTTTGAAAACATGACACATTTCATTCAAGTGACAGGGCTCCTTGACCTCCTCATCCAAGGCATCACTTATAGGTTTTCCATCTTGAATGTGTCGTAATGCTCATTTGGCTAGGGATGTGTGCTCATCACCATCATTGGCTTTCCTCCTGGTTGCTAGTTCCAGAAGGATAACTCCGAAACTGTAAACATCTATCTTCTCATTAATTCTTGTCGTGCGAGTATACTCTGCATTTCAATTCAACAACACAAATTAAACGAAACTTCTGGCGATGGAAAAAGAGAAAAACATCATCAATAAAAGGAAACCTGAAAATTTATATTGTCACACACCTAAAGGTATATAGCCAAAAGAGCTAGCCACAACTGACAATGTAGCCAGTTCTCCCTCCTTGATCAGCATTTTGGCTAGACCGAAACAAGCTATTTGTGCATTGAAATTGAGATCTAAAAGGATGTTGCTAGACTTCACATCTCAATGAACAATGGGCTGAGATCAGTCACAGTGTATATTGGAGAGCCGTAGCAACTCCAACTTCACATCTCTTGAACAATGATGAGCATCCTCATTTGGCCTTGAATTCCTTAGGAAGGGAAAAGCATCTCAATTCCCGCATTCTTCTCTTCGTTTCTAACTGGTTGGCTGCATTGGAGTAGAACCTTCAGAACCTCTTTCATGGATGGCCTAGTAGAAGGCAGTGTGTCAGTACAATAGAGTCCAAGTCTGAAAACATGACACATTGCATTCAAGTGACAAGGCTCCTTGACCTCCTCATCCAAGGCATCACCTATAGGTTTTCCATCTTGAATATGTCGCAATGCCCATTCGGCTAGGGATGTGTGTTCATCACCATAATTGGCTTTCCTTCCAGTTGTCAATTCCAAAAGAATAACCCCAAAGCTATAAACATCGATCTTCTCATTGATTCTTGTCGTGCGAGCATACTCTGCATTTAAATTCAAAAGCACAAGCTAACCCAACCTTCTACTGATGGAGAAAGAGGAAAACATCACCAATAAAAGGAAACTTGGAAATTTATATTGTCACAAACCTGGAGCTATGTAGCCAAAAGAGCCAGCCACGACTGACATTGTAGACGGTTCTCCCTCCTTGATCAACATCTTTGCTAGACCAAAATCAGCTATGTGTGCATTGAAATCAAGATCTAAAAGGATGTTGCTTGACTTCACATCTCGATGAACAATGGGTAGTGAGCAGTCATGGTGCATATAAGAGAGCCCTCGGGCAGCTCCAATTGCTATATGCAACCTCTTGGGCCAATCCAAGACAACATGATTGACTGGGCTTGAAAATGTTGTTACTCTATTGTTCCTATGCAGCCAACGATCCAGGCTACAATTATCCAAATACTCGTAGACAAGAAGTTTTGACTTATCACTGGAGATACAACAGAGCAGCTTCACTATGTTGGCGTGTCGAATTGAACTAAGTATTTTAACTTCTGCCATAAATTCTTTTTCAAGCTTTTCTTCTATCTTACTGTTATTCCAAATCTTTTTCACTGCAATAGTATCACCAAAATGATTAATAACAATACGGTATACTTGACCTGATCCACCAAAACCAATCTTGTTATCTTCTGTCAATCCTGATAAAATGTTTGATTCTGTGAAATTTAGCTTCTGGAATGAGGTGAGCTTCCATGTCAAATGCAATCCATGCTTTCTCTTTTTGTAATTTCTTATCACAAAGAATGAAATAAACAAACCTAGAAGAATTGCCACCACAAGACCTATGATCCAAGCAATTAATTTGTAAGAAGTTTTGCTCGAATTTTGGCGGTGCGAACTGCAGTTCTCAAGGTTAAGGGATCGAGATGGTCTATTAGCACAAAGACCAGAATTGTTCAAGAAGCTGTAGGCATATGCATCATTCTCGAACTCACTTGGGATGCTTCCAGTCAGATGATTTGAAGACAAATTGAGTGAAGTGAGCTTCAAAAGGCCAAGTTTTGATGGAATTAGGCCAAACAGCTGATTTTTAGACAAGTCCAATTCCAAAAGACCTGGTATGGAACCAAATTCCTCTGGAATCTGTCCAGAGATAGCATTTCGGCTGAGGTTTAGAGTATTCAGCGATTTCCATGAATTAATATCAGATGGAAGGGGGCCCGAAAGTCGATTTCGATCAAGCAAAAGAGTTGTCAAACGAGAAAGATCTTGAGGAATCGTGCCATTGAAGAGGTTATTGCTAGCCTTGAGAACCAACAAATTCCTCGAGGAAGACACTCCCTGTGGAATTCTACCTGAAAATCTATTGTTATTCATCTCTAATCGTGAAAGATTCCATGCCAATCTTTCAGGAAGCTCACCTGTAAAATAATTATCACTTAACATCAACATGTTCAGATTCGATGATGTCCAAAGACCACTTGGAATATTCCCAGAAAACTTATTTCTGTATATCTTGACTAATTCCAAACTGCTGCAATTTCCAAAAGACTTGGGCAACTCTCTAACGAGCTGGTTTTCATAAGCTAGCACTTCCACCAACTTCCCATTGTCACACAAGTGTTCTGGCAACTGGCCCGTAAGCTTGTTGGTTGAAACCCAAAGCCTTTCCAACATAGAATACCTCCCTAGTTCTGGAGGCAAACTCCCAAAAAAATTATTGTTAAATAACTTGAGATTTACTAGCCTCGGAAGACGACCAATGCTATCTGGGATTTTTCCAGATAATTGATTCAAAAACAAAGCCAGACCTGTCAAATTTCTAAGCTTTCCAAAATCATCAGGAATTGTCCCTGTCAAATTATTTTCTGAGAGGTCGACAACATCGAGGTTCAAAGCCTTGACCACCTGAGGAATCTCCCTAGACAATTTGTTTTTGTGAAGATAAACAATCCTTAGATTCTTTGGCACAAACAAACTATCTGGGATCTTCCCAGTCAAGCTATTTTCTGACAAATCCAAATGCTCCAGAGCTGCCATTTCTCCAATTGTGTTCGGGATTTCCCCGATCAAATTTGTTCCAGCCATCCATAAAAACTTCAACTTCTTCAACTTTCCGAACTCCGAAGGCAATGATGGCACCATCTTATAATTATAGGCCAACCCCAATTCCTCGAGATTGGACAGGTTTCCAATTTCTGGTGGGAAAGACCCGGTAAATGGACACTGGACAAGCATGAGTCTCCTCAATTTTGTCAACCGCCCGATAGATGCTGGGATGTTACCAATGAAGTTGTTGCCTTCGACGCTAAGATTTTGAAGCGAAGACATACGGTGAATGTCATCGGGGATTGCACCATAAAAGTAGTTTTGCGAGAGGTCAAGAGTTTCCAACTTAGAACAGTTATAGAGATCTCTTGGGAACTCTATTGAGTGGAAACTGTTATTATAAACATCAAATGTTGTGAGGTTCTTAAGGTTGCAAATGAAGGGTGGGATTGTTCCGCTGATGTTATAATCTCGGAAGGATAATCCAATGATAGAGCCTTTGGAGCAAGTGATCTCAGGCCAGGAACAATGGGAGGAGGAGTTTGTTGGAATCCAATGTTTGAGAGATTTTGGGTTTCCCCAGAGTTGTTTCAAGTTTAGTAGGATTCCTTGTTCTTGAGCAATGAGCTGGGAGTTTGCATGAATGGGAAAGAGGAAAAATGTGATGTAGAAAGAGAAATGGATAAATATTGGAGTTGTTTTCGTCATTATAGGAGGTTGAGTTCCTTTGGCTCTGGCTTTGGCTATGGTCTGAACTCTATCTAAAAAATGAGCTGAAAAGTAGATGCATGAGAACTCGAGAAAGATGAGATAAATACACATCCAATGGTGGGACATTCAAACTTCAAACCAATTTAAATTCAAAGAATGCCACATCTGAAAATTTTCCACACAAAGGGAATTCTCATTGACCAATAATTGCATGTTTAGTCCAGCGTCTTTGATGAGATGATATGTATTGTGGGGCTGGAATTTTCCATCTTCGCCAAGTAATAAGAACCAAAACAAGGGATTCTTAAAGAAAAAAAATCGTTTTTAAAACAACATTAGTAGATTTATACTCAGATGTTTAGAACCAGGAGGATAGTTTCCTAAGAACTATCCATGTCGATTCCCCCTGTTTTGTGTCATTATTGACTTTGCAACCCATAAGAGTGTTTAACATGATTGGTACGTGCTTAAATTAAAATCCTTGTTTTTATCAAAAAATTCGATTTTGTAGTATATTTGTAAAGTTTTTATTTTTAAATATAAGTTATACTCTTTTCCAAAATACCTGTATCTAATCATTCTCTCATATGAAATACAAAACTTTAAACTTGACCCAATGTGAACAAGGAAAAAAAGAGGAATAAGCAGCCCAACCCCACTCATTGGAAGAAAGATGGTGGAAGACTTTGACTGGCTTTGGATGATGTTGAGTTTCTTGTTGTATACGCACTTTACCGCCAACTTCACGACTACCATAATGGGTTTTTGTCTTTTATTTTATTTTTATTTTTATTATTTTTTGAAGAATTTATAGGTTTAGGACATGTTTGGGTTGCCGTTGGAGTCTTAAAAAAATATTTAAATAGTTTGAAAATTTTTTTAATAAAAAAATCAGATTGTTTGGATTTTACATATTAAAGTACTTTTAATCTCAAATAAGTTAAAAAATACGTTTGAGGAAAATTCAAATGTGGTTTTTAGGATATTTCCTCAAACGTATTTTTTAGGATAATACAAAACGTAATTTGAATTTTAAAAAGACTATCAATAAATGAAAATATTCAAACAACTTTAAGATAATTATAACTTTTAAATTTTCAAAAATATAATTATAATATTTAAAATTTTAAATAATCTTCATTTCTAGCTAATAAAGCATTTTTTTATTATGTTTTCAAACAAACATAATATATTTGAAAGGTTTTTAAATATATAATTGCCAAAAAGTAAATAATATTTTAATAATAAAATTTATTATTAAAGTTATAAATATAAACTCAAAGGTATAAGTTATATTTTTTACTGTAATTTTAAATATATACTTAATTTTATCTTTTTAATGGAAAAAGGAGATCAACTAAAAAATTTTAGTAGTGAGGTAACATGGCAAAATTACTATGTTTTTTTCTCGTCTATCGTGATGACATATATAACTTTTCAATGGAACTGTAAATTGAATTTTAATTATTTAATTATTATGATAAGTGGAGTTGGTCTTAGGAAAAGTTATATCCAATGGGAGCAAGTCCTTCGTCAATCGGGATTCTAGATAGCTTCATCATTTTTTCCACGACAATTCGTACAAGCAGACAAGCATTGAATGACTACAGGTGCTACTCTGATCTGCAATCTCTTCAGTCAATGGTAAATGCTTTCCACAAACCCCGTGAGATGGGTTGGAAAAATTAAGATATTGTTATAAACTATCTTGAATTGTATGATTATATTTATCTAATCGTCAAATGTATAATGCATAGTACTAGCATAGTGAGCTAGCATAGTCCCTTTTGTACGCCTATATATATCATTGAATTCTTTAAGAAATATATAAGTTTAATATACAGATCAATAAGAGAATCTCTTCTCTCGTTCTCTCTCAATTTCTCTAAGTTCTCTCTCATTCTTTCTCTATGTTTGAAACTCTCTTTATTTTGATTGATTTACAATACGTTATCAGCACGAGCTGAAAATTCTTCCACCTACTCCAGCAATCCTCTTCGTGCTTCTGTCCTCCTCCTAGTCAAAAGAGATCTCGACCAACCCGAGTGAAACAGATTAGAGCGTGAGAATGAAGAACGCCGGTAACAAGGACGGACATGCTGCTAGATCGGTGGATCTGGGCGGAATTACGGGCAGATCTGAAGCCCATCTTCTTCGAGAAACGGAGAGAACGCCAACAGCGTCCGTGCGCGAGTTCTCTCTGGATGCGGTGCTGCCGTGACACATGGTCTCGATCCGGAGTTAGCTGTGGAGTATGTACACAGCCAGATCCTGAGGATCAGATAGGATTGATACTTGTACCAAAAGCTCATTATAATTTATGCACCTGAAGTTGCATAATTAAAATTGTGGAAAGAATATATATTTGAATGAACGTCTCGAATGTGCTCCTGAAATAACAATATCGAGTATGCTCCTGAAGTAGCAATATGAAATGGAAACGTTCAAAATATATTCTAAATTTATATCTGATCTTTCAGTGACTGAGCAAAATAATGAACTTTTGATAAGAATCATTAATCACGTCTTACTAGATCTACATCATTCCCTGAAGTGAATGATAATAAATTTATATCATTCTATTCCCTGAAGTAAAAAGAATTATGCGTTTCATTCAAAGAAACTAAGAGATTGGACGTGATAATGAATATCTTTTTGGGCCAGAAGCTCGTATTAGAAAAGCTATAAACTTTCTCTTTGAGATGATATTATACAATTATTGAATCAAATATTATGATGCATCAAAAAGTGATATGATTCAAAATATTTGTATCTTTTCATAATTATCTTGATAATCTAAAATGAATTACGATAAGTCGAATGATTTTCATATGGACGTCCATAAAAGAACCAGAAGATTCTTTTACTATAAAATCTTACCACCAGAAGTGGAAAGAAAAATTTGTCAGAAGCAAATAAGATGAAATAATTCGACGTTATCTTGATTATCATATGTGAACCAGAAGTTCATATGATAATTAAATTATGGATGCAATAAGATAAAAATGTCTCATATTCGAGCTGCTAAAATCCTAGCTAGGATTGAAGTCCCTGAAGGACAATTAAGAAATTCAGCAGTCTAATGAACATAAGACATGTCTAAAGGCATGTGAGACTTATTGATACAAAAGATAGAGCATCTCAAAAAGAGAAAGACACAAATAATTGATGCTCCTAAAGAGGCCATACCCACGAAACAAGCAATAAAGTCCATCCAGATTTTCTGTATAAAATTCTCCTATATAAACTCTTGAAGAGTACAAATCTCCTGAAGAGTGCCTCCTGAAGAAGTTTATCATGAAAATGTCTTTCCTTGAAGAGGGACAGGTACCTGAAAATAACGAGATCTCGTTACATTTCATGAATAATGGAGAAATTATGAATAGAAATAAAATCGTTGTCAACAACGTATTTCCATATGAGATGGCAATTGACATTACCAGAAGTAATGATGAAAGTGAATCAAGAATCGTGGCCAAATTTGAAAGAAACAATTCCTGCAGAATTAATTCACTAGTAAAATATGATGCATCGAGACTTATAGTCCAAACACCTAAAGAGGTGATGCTTGTTGAATGTCAGTGGGTATTTATAGAAAGGAAATAAAAATGTGATATATAAATCACGAGTCAGTTTCTCAATTCCTGCAGAATTGATATGCAGAATTGATATCACTAAGTAAAATGTGATAAATATTGACTTGAAGTCCAAATACCTAAAGAGGTGATTTTTGTTAAATATCAGTAGATATTTATATACATAATATAAAAAATCTGAAGCTTTTAATATGAAAATGTGATATAGAAATCACAAGTTAGTTTCTCGAAAAAACAATATTGATATGATTTTAAAGTGGTTGATATTGAAATTTTTAGCTTGAAAGTTACCGAGAGTTTGGATATGCATGATTAACTGCATATTTATATGGATCATTGGATCATGATATATATATGAAAATCCCTGAAGGATAGAAAATGTCTGAAACTTCTAATATGAATACATCTGTAAATATGTATTCTATCAAGTTTCAAAGATTCTTATATGATCTAAAGCAATCCAAACGCAAATGAAAACAAGCTATTATTATAGTTTATATATATGATTTAAATGTCATTGAGGCTCCAGAAGAGCTCATGAAAACTGCACATATTTGAAATATAAATCTGAAACCCCTGCGGCTTCAAGGGGAAGATGGATGATGTTATTAGTCATAAAATACCATCTTTTAATACAATTAGTATTTCAGATTCATATTATGGGTTTGATATGAAGTGTGCATTATTAAAGAAGAAATAAAAGGGAGCACACAGAATATCTACTAAAAGATAGAAACACAAATATGAATATTTGTGAAATATTATTTTATTATCTTGAAACAAGAATTACAGAAATTTAAGGCACTTTGCCTCATTCTTCAAATGCTCTTGTTCTTCAAGAATCTGCATGGCATCCCTATCTAAAGTAGTGGGCAATCGAAAAGAAAATTTAAGCAAGGATTTTAAATTCCTATTCTCTTACTTTATTGATTCTATCTTCATGTTGGACTCCAGAAGAAGTCGCTGAAGTATAGCAATATTCTCGTGGAGATTGTCAACTCCACAAGTCCTGGATTGCAGTCGCTGAGAAAATGCGACAATGGATGATGAGTATCGGGTACCGAGACTCACAAGCTCATAGATAACTTCATTATCTGACCTATGAGTCAGATCATTACATTGCATGATAGCACCTGTGGTAGAAACAGGAACAGCTGATGAACGAGGTGCAGAGTACCTCATATATTGGCCATGAGAAGATCGCTGAACCATTGCAGAGTAAAAATGAAGTATGATTACAGAAAAGTGAAGAAGATGAGATGCGAATGAAGATGAGCTGAATATCTCTTTTATAGAGAAAATTATGATACAACATCTCTCGTGAAGCAAGAGAAAAGAGACGAAATATAACTTCATAGCTCTGCGGTGCCTGACAGCTGTAGCACCTAACAGCACGCCTGACAGCTGCAACACCTGACAGCACGCCTGACACCTACAGAGGAGTTGAAAATCTGCGGTGCTTGTCTGATCTTAAAAGGCTGTCCACCGTTTTTATTAAAAATGAGGTTAGCGGTTTAATGTTGATGAATTCTCCACTAACTGTGTTATTTACAAGAACTCCAGAAGAGTACAACTCCAGAAGAGTAGTGATCAGCAGAAAGATCCAGTTGTGATTATTTTATCAACATGGATCAAGTCCACAGTTAGTTGGATGTACAAATGTGAGTTATCTTTCAGATACACACAAGAAGATCATTGCAATTCATGAGAAGAAAGTTGAAATTGATATCAAGAAGGTACGGTCAAGTAAAAATCTGGCAGATTTATTCACTAAAGCATTACCAACTGCAACATTTAAGAAGATTATGCAGAACATTGGAATGTGGAGGTTTGAAGACCTGTTATCATGCACTTTTCAGGGGAAGTAATGTCTTGAAGACTTGTGCTGATTGTACTCTTTTTCCTTCGCTAAGGTTTTATCCCACTGGGTTTTCCTTTGCAAGGTTTTAATGAGGCAATCCTAACAGCACTCGGCGATACATATGAATACTGTACTCTTTTTCCTTCGCCATTGGTTTTTTCCCACAGGGTTTTTCCTTGGCAAGGTTTTAACGAGGCATATTCTTTAAATATGGTCATCCAAAGGAGAAGTGTTATAAACTATTTTGAATTGTATGACCATATTTATCTAGTCGTCAAATGCATAGTGCATAGTGCTAGCATAGTGAGCTAGCATAGTCCCCTTTGTACGCCTATATATATCATTGAATTCTTTAAGAAATATATAAGTTTGATATACAGATCAATAAGAGAATCTCTTCTCTCGTTCTCTCTCAATCTCTCTGAATTCTCTCTCATTCTTTCTCTATGTTTGAAACTCTCTTTATTTTGATTGATTTACAATAGATACGATTATTACACAAAGATAAAGTACCTCAATAATGTCTTTGCCTAAAGGGAAATACTCAAGGCCGGTCGGGTGTCTATTTCCTCTTTACACTAACCAATAAAATCTGGCCACGTAGGAGGTGCTTGCTCCAAACATCTACACCCACACGCAGAGAATCAGCGAAATTCACGCATTCCTTCCTTCTTCGCCATTCCTTCCTTCCACAAGCTGATCTGAAACTGGGTAGCCTTGTCGCAGGCCTCCCCTCCCTGTCGCAGACCATCCCTAGCGCAGCTACCTCCTTGGCACAGACCCTCCCTTGCGCAGCCACCTTCCTTCTTTAACCCTCACCCTTTGCTTGCCTGGCCAGCCATTATCTTGACCACCTTCACTGTAAGCATTTCTACCTTCTTGAACTCAATGGGCTCCGGTGATGGAATCATTGGAATGACATTTGTGTTTGCACCAGATCATAGTCCCTCACCACCTGATAGCTATGGCTCTTATCTTGGAATCTAGGCTTTATTTATTTATTTATTGGCTGTATCCAATAATTGACATTATTTAGCAGTCAAATAAAATGCAAGTGGTGTTGTTAGGCAACTAACCGTGGAGCTCGACACCTCCATGAATTATTTTGATCCAGACGGAAACCACATTGGAATTGACACAACAAGCATTATACATTCGTTTGCAGTGAAGAGCCTTAACAGCACCGGCATTAGACATCAAGTGCAAAATTGATTATGATGGTTTGAGTAATATGCTTCTAGTTTCAGTGGGATATTCCAGGAGCCCCTTGGTCACCGTTCTTGGCTGTTCAATAATAATGTCACACTGTTCCAAGTTCTTTTTTTGTAGGATTTACGGCATCAACTGGAACTCTGTCGGAAAATCATCAGGTCATTGTAGAGAGAGAGAGTGCCCCACAAATCAAACCAGATCGTATCTTAGGGAGAGAGAGAGAGGGGGGGGGGACGGGTAGATGAAGGGAGAGCGAGGGAGGGAGCAGGACGTTGTCACCAAATAAATCGTGTTTTATCAACTATGTGAAGGTGCAAATAGAAATATGTGTAGACACCTATGTGGCAGCCTTTGATTGGCTGGTGTAAAAATCCACTTCTCACCCGACCGACTCCAAGTGCTGCCCTTGCCTAAAACATCGCAACAAAGAATGGCAATCATTCATACCAATTAAATTTGGACAAATTTTCTTGACTTGACTTTATTTGCTGAGGAAAAAACAAAAACTTGACTCGAATTAACCTAACTTTGAGATGTGATGTTTTTTTTTTTTTTGAAAGGATTGAGATGTGATGTTAGAAAAACACTAATGAACAGCCTTGGTGCGTTAGCCCAAAGTGCACCTGACTTCTCCCCCACCATGTCATGTCAGGGGTGAAACCGACACTTTCAATTTTATCGATTGTCTAATTTGATCCAGTTTTTTCAGTTTTTATTTAAGATTTTTATAGTTTTTTCAATACTAATCTTAAATATTAGAAGTTAGAATTTAGTATTTCCAGTTACACTATTTATATGAGTGTATATAATCAAATGTATAAAAATATATTTATCAAAAAGAGTATATATTATAATTTATTATATTATAAAATGTATTTATCCTTGATATGGTATATATATATATCAAAAGTAGGTTTATATTAATAATTTAATATTAATATTCATGTTTAAGATTAAGATTTTATTTTATATTAAATTTATATTATTAAATTATTATACATGAATTTTAAGATTTTAAAATCTCAAATTAGAAATTTAGCATATAATATATATAATATAAAAACATTATATAAAAAATTATTTATATGAAATAAAAAAATTATATATATATATAACCGATCCGGTCCAGTGTAAAAAAATAAAATCAAATCAAAATTAGTTTGATTTGAAATTGGTTTTGAAAATACAAAATTGATATTAGACCGAACAGGTTTTGCACCAAACCAAACACACTGGTCCGATCCGGTTCGAGCAGCTTACCGATTTTTATTTTCAGTGCTAAAAGGAGAGCTTACGGGCTCGCTTACTTTTCAAACAAAAATACCTTCAAATGCCATTTGCTTTCCATTTTCCCCCACTTATAGACAATTCATAAAGTTTGCCGAAAATACGATTCATTTTCTTTCTCATTCTATACTTTCAACTCTGTGTCCAAAAATCTTCTATTCAGGTGATTTATTAGATATTTTTTAATTTTTTGTTATATTGGAACTTGAGCAATTGCTGTGTTCATTTCTAGAGTGGACGAGAATCGCAATGGCAGAAGATCTTCACGAAGTGGCATGAGTTTTCCTTCCCTTTTAGACCGCAAGAGAGAAAACAGGAGACATTTGCCTAATTTTTGTACAATATACTGGGTTAATTTTATTTCAAAATCATTTTCTTTTTTTAAATAAAATTATAAAGAAAAAAAATTATTGGCATACTAAATACGCTGTTGCCTAGATGATTAACACAAGAGGGGAGTAAATTGAGTTGTATAAAAAATAATAATAATTATAAATCAAATATATAATATAAAATATAAACAAAATATGAAATAGCAATAAATATAAAGAGTAAGGGTAAGAGAGAAGCAAACTCAGTATGTTAACGAGGTTCGGCCCCACTGCCTACGTCCTCGCCTCAAGCTACCCCTTGAGAATTCTCGAATTCACTATTCAATCTTCTTCAGGTGGAGATAGAAACCTATTACACCTTTGAACAACACCGCTACAAAGGATCCGTGTAAAACACCCTCTACACTTGCAATCACCTTATACGTGGTGATTCAACTATTCCCCGTGTAGAATACTTTCTACACGCACAAGGGTTACACACACCCTTTTTCTGATACAAGAGTTGATAGTGTGTAGGTTATTAGAAAACACTCCTCAATGAGTGAAATAAGAACAATACAGCGCAAACTATATCTTTCAAAATGAACAAGAATTAAGGCTCAATGCTTAGAGAAGAGAGAATGAAAGTTTTGAATGAATTTTGTATTCTCTAGATGTTGTGAATGTGAATCTCTCAAATGATCTATTTATAGGCATATGAGACTTCATATTCAAATTTAAAAAGATTCACATGTCAAAGACAACATCATTCACTTTTTCAAAAAAATCAAACCTAATATTTTACTTTTGGCATATGACAAAAGGAGCACACTTTCATTTTCAAAAAATTCAAACCTAATCTTTTACTTTTTGCATATGACAAAAGGAGCACACTTTCCTTTTCAAAAACTTCAAACCTAATCTTTTACTTTTTGTATATGACAAAAGGAGCACACTTTCCTTTTCAAAAACTTCAAACCTAATCTTTTACTTTTTGTATATGACAAAAGGAGCACACTTTACTTTTCAAATTTTTCAAACAAAATCATTTACCTTTTGTATAAGTCTAAAATATTCAAATAAAACATGCACATGTGAAAGATGACAATCAATCATCTTTAATATTTTCAAAGTTCAACCTTTTAATCAAGGCATGCACATGTAAAAGATGACAATCAATTATCTTTCAAAATTTTTAAATTTAATTTTCAAAAATATTCATGCACATGTGGAAAATGTATTTTAATGCTTTATGATAAAATATTAATTTTGAGTATTAATCCTAATTTCGAATTTTAAAGAGATTTACAACATTACTCTATAACTTTAATGTGAATGTGTTCCCTTCTTGCTCATGCTTGTTTCCTTGATGTGCTTGACTCCATTGTGTAGACAACTTGAGTTTGAGACTTCTTTATTCTTTGAATTCATTTATTATCATCAAAATTCATGTGTAGATATATAATTACACAAAACTTGAAACCTTGGGTTCAACAATCTCCCACTTTTTGATGATGACAAATACTTTATAGAACCTGAAGCCTGTATTGATACTTAAATTCCCCCTGAGAATGTGCGTTAGTTTTTTTAAGTAAAAGTATAAATATAATTCTAAACATATATAATAAGTTTAGCAATTCAAACAATGTTAATGTTCTAATCTAACACTTCTCCCCCTTTTGGCATCATTAAAAAGGATCTGCAACAAGTAAATGGACCTGAAAAAAATAGTGCGTTAGTAGACACTGTAGATAGTTGAAAAAAAAATAAATAAATAAATAAATTTGATCCGTCCGTGACCCGACAAGTGTGGCTGGAGATTTGAAAAAAATCGCCTAATGTTGTTGACAAACGAGATTGAAGGCTCCGAGTTTCTAAAAAATGTCATTTTCACCGATCAGGAAAACAAAATCACATTGCTCTTTGACTTGGATGATAGCTCGTCTGGTTCTTTATGCTATTTCTATAAAATTAGTCTTAAAGTTCATCCAATCCGCATCAAGTTTTCTTCTCATCTCTATAACTCATCTGCATTCTTTCAACATTCTCGTTTTAAGCCTTCTATTCTTTTTTCAATGGCTCGTTCTTCTAACATTTCTCTAGATCCATCCATGAGGCATTCTGCAACTCAACCTCCTGTCCTTTCTGCAGTTGTCATTGGTGTCATGTTGCAGCAAGAAAATAATAATCTGACTAATAAGTCAGATTCTGATGCTATCTATGACTTGGTGAGTCTTGGGACTCACTACTCTTCCTTTATTGTTGTTTTTTCCCAGCGGCTACAAGCCAAAAATCATGAAGTTGAAAAGCTCAAAGAACAAATTGTTGTACTTCAACGAATTGTTCAAGAGTCTCACACAAGGGAATGAATTATTAGGCAGAAGAATAAACAGTTGAAATCTTTATTAGATTCTTCATTCCGCTTGCCGGTTCCCATGGATAAGAATGACATGATATTATATGAAGAGAATGAGCGTCTCAAACATGAGGTTAAGAATCTCAAGTTTATGTAAAAGTATTTAAAAAAAAAATTTATCTATATTTTTATTAACTCTGGTCTATCTTTTAAGAGATATTCATAGCATGCATCATACCTATTTCTCTTCTGATCATACATAATCTATCTTCTGGTAAAGGCTTTGTGAAAATATCTGCTAACTGATCGTGTGTGTTTGTGAACTCTAGTACTATATCGCATTTCTGCATATTGATCTCGAAGAAAATGATATCTTATTTCAATATGCTTAGTTCTAGAATGTTGTATTGGTTCTTTGAAAGATTTATAGCACTTGTATTATCACATTTGATTGGAATGTGATTATACATGAGTTTAAAATTTTCAAGTTGTTGCTTCATGTAAAGAACTTGAGCACAACAACTACCCACAGCAACATATTCTGCCTCAGCAGTAGATAGTGCAACAGAATTTTGTTTTTTACTAAACCAAGAAACTAGTGCATGACTTAAGAAATGACATGCTCTACTAGTGCTTTTTCGATCTATTTTACAGTCAGCATAATCTGCATCTGTGTAGCTGATTAGATCGAAAGATGTGTACTTAGGGTACCATAACCTTAGGTTAATTGTACCACTAAGATATCTAAGAATGCGCTTAACTGCAATTAAATGTGATTCTTTTGGAGATGATTGAAAGCGTGCACATAAGCACACACTAAAAATAATATTTGGTCTACTGGCTGTTAAATATAATAAGCTACCAATCATACCTCGATATATCTTCGAGTCAACTGACTTACCGGATTCATCTTTATCAAGTTTAGTTGATGGGCTCATTGGTGTTCCAATTTCCTTAGCATTTTCCATCCCAAACTTCTTCAGTAATTCCTTAATATATTTTGATTGATTGATGAATGTCCCACTTTTTGCTTGCTTAATTTGCAATCTGAGAAAGAATGTAAGTTCTCCCATCATGCTCATCTCAAATTCTTCATGCATAGTCTTAGCAAAAACTTGACACATATTTTCATTAGTAGTACCGAATATTATATCATCAACATAAATCTGAATCAAAAGAATATCATCATTTTCATATTTAATGAAAAGAGTTGTGTCAATTTTTCCTCTTGAAAAACCTTTTTCAATCAAGAAACCAATGAGTTTCTCGTACTAAGCTCTAGGAGCTTGTTTAAGTCCATATAGTACTTTTGTGAGTTTGAAAACATGATTTGGGGAAATATGATTTTCAAAACCTAGAGGTTGCTCAACATATACCTCTTCATTTATAAAACTATTTAAGAAAGCACTTTTAACATCCATTTGAAAAAGTTTGACATCTTTATAACAAGCATATGCAAGTAGCATTCGAATAGGTTCTAATCTTGCGACTAGTGCATATGTCTCATCATAATCGATTCCTTCTTCTTGATTAAAATCTTGGACTACAAGTCGAGCCTTATTTCTAGTAATGACTCCGGACTCATCTTTCTTGTTTCTAAAAACCCATTTTGTTCCAATAATAGTATGATTTTTAGGTTTAGGAACAAGTGTCCAAACATCATTTCTTTCAAATTGATTCAACTCTTCTTGCATAGCTAGAATCCAAGATTCATCAAGAAGTGTGTCATCAATATTTTTTGGTTCAATTTGAGATAGAAAAGTAGTATGATTGCTAATATTTCTAAGAGATGATCGAGTACTTACACCTCGTGAAAGTTCTCCCAAAATTTGTTCCACTGGATGATCTTTCACAAATTTCCACTGTTTGGTTGCATCTTGTATTAAATTTTGATGATCTTTCCTGATGGCTCTATGTTGAACTTCCTCTATTGTGTTCTCTTTGTTGAGATTGAGACTTTCCGTGTTATTTATACCTCATGTTTCTTCATCAATAGATTTCTTGGAGAGTAGAGAATTAGATTCATCAAATACTACATGCATAGATTCTTGTACAGTCAAAATCTTTTTATTGAATACTCTATAAGCTTTACTATTAGTAGAATACCCGAGAAAGATATTTTCATCAGATTTTGCATCAAACTTGCCTAAATTATCCCTATCATTCAAAATAAAACATTTGCATCCAAATACATGAAAGTAACCAATGTTGGGCTTTTTCTCATTCCAAAGTTCATAGGGGGTTTTATCTAACTTAGACCTTAGCATAACTCTATTTATAATATAACATGCAGTACTTACCGCTTCGGTCCAAAAATAACTAGGCAAGTTGTTGTCATTGAGTATTGTTCTTGCCATCTCTTGAAGAGATCTATTTTTCCTCTCTACTACCCCATTTTGTTGAGGAGTTCGAGGAGTAGAAAAATTATGCATAAAATCATTTTCATCACAAAATGTTTCAATATTTTTATTAACAAACTCTTTTCCCCTATCACTTCGAATACTTGAAATAGTATAACCCTTTTCATTTTGAATTCTCTTGCATAACTTGGTAAAGACATTATGTGCCTCATCTTTATGAGCAAGAAAGATGACCCAAGTATATCTAGAGAAATCATCAACAATAACAAATGCATAATATTTTCCTCCTAAACTTGCAACTCTATTTGGTCCAAAAAGATCCATGTGTATCAGTTGCAATGGTCTAGTAGTGGAAATATGTTTCTTGGTTTTAAAAAAAGTTTTTGTTTGTTTACCAAATTGGCATGCATCACAAATTTTGTCTTTAAGAAAAATTGTTTTTGGTAATCCTCTCACAAGATCATTTTTTGAAAGTTTGGAAATAAGTTCCATGTTGGCATGACCTAATCTTCTATGCCATAGCCAACTAGTTTTATTTTGAGCTGAAAAGCAAATAGCATCTTGTGAGGTAATTTCTTCAAAATCGATTGTATAAACATTATTGTTTCTAAAAACAATAAAACAAATATTACAATCATGATCATTCAAAATAATGCACTTATCCATTTTGAAAGTAACTGTAAATCCTTTATCACATAATTGACTTATGCTCAAAAGATTATATTTTAGACCTTCAACAAGTAGAACATCTTCAATTATGAGAGAAGATTCATTACCAATTTTACCTATTCCCACGATCTTCCCTTTCGAGTTGTCTCCAAATGTCACATGTCCTTCTTCTTTAGATCTAAGATCAAAGAACTTAGTCTTGTCTCCCGTCATGTGTCTTGAACATCCACTATCTAAAAACTACTTGTTTTTGCTTGTGGATGGCTTCATGTATACCTATAAAAACAATTAAAATGATTTTTCTTGATACCCAAGTTCTTTGGATCCTTTATTTATTAGTATTAGAAGAAACAATATTTTTAGGTACCCATATGGCCCTAATAGTCATTGTATGATTTCTTCTAATATGACAAGTATGATAATTATGACCATTTCTATTACAGAAATTGCAAATAGCATGTGACATATATGAAGAACTTGAATGATTATAATAATATCTTTTTTTGACAAAATTATTTTTATAAGAAGAATTTTGAAAATTGGTTTTTGATGTAGAAGGATTATCAAAAATTTTTTTATAAGGTTTGTATTTTTGTTTTGACATATATCCCAAACCTGTCTTGTCAAAAACACATCTTTGACTACCAAGAAGTTTTTCAAAATTTCTTTTTCCATTCATAAAGTTTTCAACAATATTTTCTAAATCGATTTTCTTCTTATTCAACTCAAGATTTTCATCTTTCAAAATGATACTTTCTTTTCTTAAAATATCAATTTCGTTTGTTAAAGAATAATTTTTCTTTTTCAAAGCAGTATATTGTATACCCAATTTTTCAAATTCTTCATAAACCTCTTCTAAAACATTTTGTAATTCTTCATATGAAGGATCTTCAATATTATCAAGATTTGTTACCTCAATGTCATCTTTAGCCATAAGACAAAGATTTGCTGATTCTCCATTGCTTGCTTCACTATCTGAGCTACTTGAATCATCATCCCATGTAGCTTTCATTGCTTTCTTGCCCTTGTTTCGATCTTTCTTTAGCAGAGGACAATCTGGGGGATATGACCAGGCTTATTGCATTTATAACAAATTAAAGTGTCATTTTTACCTGAATCTTTCTTGAAAAACTTTTTGAAAGATTTGCTCGGAAGAGTTTTATTTTTCTTTAAGAACCTTTGAATTCTTCTTGTTATCATCGCAACTTCTTCATCTTTATCTTCATTTTCCTCATCGTCATCACTTTCACTTTCATGAGGAACAACTTTAAGTGCCAAGCTCTTCTTTGGCTTTCCTTCTTCTTCTCCTCTTTTCAATGTGTACTCATGGGTGATAAGTGACCCGATGAGTTCATTCACTTCGAGCTTCTTGAGATCTCTAGCTTCAAGAATCGCTGTCACTTTTGATTCCCAGCGTTTTGGTAGAGAGTTGAGAATTTTTCTTACTATCTCCACCTTGGAATAAACTTTGCCAAGAGCTGTCAAGCTGTTTATGATGTTAGTAAAACGAGTGTGCATACTAGAAATAGATTCATCATCATTCATCTTAAACATTTCATATTCATGAGTAAGAATATAAATTTTTGATTCTTTGACTTGCGAAGTTCCTTCATAAGTAACTTTCAAGTTATCCCAAATTTCTTTTGCCGTAGCACAAGTCATTATTCTATTAAAATCATTTCCATTGAGAGCATTAAATAATAAATTCAAAGTATAAAGTCTATCGTCTTCACGATCAAACTCTTCTTCTTCTTTTTTGACCTTTACTCCATCAACCACTTTTGTTGGAATATAAGGTCCATTTACAATACATTTCCAGATTTCTCGACCTTGAGCCTGAAGGAATATTCTCATTTTAACTTTCCAGAATAAGTAATTATCTCCACAAAAGAGTGGAGGCCGACTGCTAGATTGACCTTCACCAAATGAAGCTGAAATGTTAGCCATAAGATCTTAACTCAAAATATAGTTAATCTTATAATAGAGCTCTTAGCTCTGATACCAATTGTTACCCAGATGACTAACACAAGAGGGGGATGAATTGAGTTGTATAAAAAAAAAATAACAATTATAAATCAAATATATAATATAAAATATAAACAAAATATGAAATAGCAATAAATATAAAGAGTAAGAGTAAGAGAGAAGCAAAGTCAGTATGTTAACGAGGTTCGACCCCACTGCCTACATCCTCGCCTCAAGCTACCCCTTGAAGATTCCCGAATTCACTATTCAATCTCCTTCAGTTGGAGATAGAAACATATTACACCTTTGAATAACACCGCTACGAAGGATCCGTGTAGAACACCCTCTACACTTGCAATCACCTTACATGTGGTGATTCAACTATTCCCCGTGTAGAATACTTTCTACACGCACAAGGGTTATACACACCCTTTTTCTGATACAAGAGCTGATAGTGGGTAGGTTATCAGAAAACACTCCTCAATGAGTGAAATAAGAACAATACAGCGCAAACTATATCTCTCAAAATGAACAAGAATTAAGGCTCAATGCTTAGAGAAGAGAGAGTGAAAGTTTTGAATGAATGTTGTATTCTCTGGATATTGTGAATGTGAAGCTCTCAAATGATCTATTTATAGGCATATGAGACTTCATATTCAAATTTAAAAAGATTCACATGTCAAAGACAACATCATTCACTTTTTCAAAAAAATCAAACTTAAACTTTTACTTTTGGCATATGACAAAAGGAGCACACTTTCATTTTCAAAAAATTCAAACCTAATTTTTTACTTTTTGCATATGACAAAAGGAGCAAACTTTCCTTTTCAAAAAATTCAAACCTAATCTTTTACTTTTTGTATATGACAAAAGGAGCACACTTTACTTTTCAAATTTTTCAAACAAAATCATCTACCTTTTATATAAGTCTAAAAAAGCATCAATCAGTTTTGAAAATATTCAAATAAAACATGCATATGTGAAAGATGACAATCAATCATTTTTAATATTTTCAAAGTTCAACCATTTAATCAAGACATGCACATGTAAAAGATGACAATCAATCATCTTTCAAAATTTTTAAATTTAATTTTCGAAAATATTCATGCACATGTGGAAAATGTATTTTAATGCTTTATGATAAAATATTAATTTTGAGTATTAATCCTAATTTCGAATTTTGAAGAGATTTACAACATTACTCTATAACTTTAATGTGAATTTGTTCCCTTCTTGCTCATGCTTGTTTCCTTGATGTGCTTGACTCCATTGTGTAGACAACTTGAGCTTGAGACTTCTTTATTCTTTGAATTCATTTGTTATCATCAAAATTCATGTGTAGATATATAATTACACAAAACTTGAAACCTTGGGTTCAACATACGCTAAGAGCACTAGCAATGGTTTATTCATCTTCATTTTTATTCTTAAATTTGAATAAACTTACCTTAAAATCACCTACATTGGCTTATCTATATTTATAATTTTAAATAACTATGAACAGTGATTATTCATCTTTGAAAATGTCTTTTTCCTTCTTCAAACATTATTTTATTAGTTTTTCTCTCTCCTCCCAACTCTATCTTTTCTCTCTTTTTCTCTCTTTTCTTTTTTCTCTTCTCTCTCTTTTTTATTTTATTATTATTTGATCAAAAAATACATAATCTAATGTAGGAATTTTTTTTTATATTCAAAATCAATCTTCAAAACATGTAATTTTAGATATAAAGATAAAAAATCCATTATCAATGCCCTAAGTCAAGAAAAAAATATAGAAAAAAGATGTCAATTTATATGTGCGCCACAAGGCTACTCATCCAAGCAAAACTAAGATGTTGAACCTTAGTTAGGTTGATGCTACACCCACAAAAATTCATCACCGAAATTTGACTCTCTAAATTTTTTCTTTTTTCTTTTTTTAAATATTTTTTAAAATTCCTTAAATATATTTTTAAAAAAATACAAATTCATTAAAAACACACTTTCTGAACGTTAAAAAAAATCGATGATTCCCCTAGTTATCCAAGTTTTATAATCCATCTCATGCCACGTTGATTCGTGGACTATCATCCAGGTGAGCCTAACCAATCCTATTAGACCACTGCCGTAACCATTTGCCAGTGCAACCCATAAAATGATTTTGGATTTAGGTGTTAAAGAAGTATTGAAGTATGTTGTGAATAATAATAATAAAAAGTAAGTAAAAAGTAATAATAAAATATTAAATAGTACTAAAAAATAATGAATAGTGGTAAAAAATAGGTTAAAAGTAATAATAAAGTAATGAATAGTAATAATGTATGTTGAGATACGCTCAACACCCAAACACACCTGACAGTTGAAACTAATCTGCATTGACTTAACCATCCTTTAGTTGTCGAGACTTACGCCTGGTTTGGAAATTCAAATGCAAACTATCTCATTTCACCTCATATAATTATTATAAATTTTATAAATTTTTACAAAAAAATATAATAAACAATTTAATTTTTTCAAATTTCAGAACAAACTAATATTATAAAATTATATTATAAAATATTTTATTCAACTTTTAACAAAATATCTCATTTGAACTGTGTAACCAAATGAAGCCTTAGAGCCACTATAGCTCAATCACGTTATATTTTATTATTTTGTTCTCTCTTCATACATGATAAAATGTGTTTATTGGATAATTAGGTTAGAAAAAAACATTACTAACTTTGAAAATAAAAATTATTATTAAAAAATTATTATTTTATTATTATTTTGACTAACAGATGAATAATTCATTGTTGGATATCTTAAATGGCTTTTGCTTTAGGCAAAACATATAGTTTTAACCAAATTTTGGCTTTAGCTTTAGCTAGGAGCATTGGCAATGGCCTAGAGTCCAAATTTTGACTAAAACTAGAGCTTTTAGCTAAAGTTCAAACCAATAGAGATAGTGCTCCAAATTAGACTAACTATCCTAAAGTCAAAATAATAATATAATATTATATATTTAAATAATAATTGTTATAGTTTTTTTAATATTTTACAAATACACTCCATATATTAATTAATAAAGAAAATTATTGTTTCCCAACATTAATATATCTTAAGTTGACATTAGTTTGAAAAATTGGATTAGTTAAAAAACAATAATGAAATGGTGCAATTCCAAAATCCATTCCAAAATACATTCAGCAAATTGTCCAAAATAATTGTACATTCAACAACATTTCAAAATCCATGCCAAAATACACTTCAGCCAAGCCGCATCCAAAAATCCACCAACATTCAGTAGTAGTTTTACACATTTGTAGCAGTTTTACGCATTCAGTTCATTTCAGTAGTAGTTTTACACTTTAATGGCAGTTTTACACATTCAGTATAAGTTTTACACATTCAGTAGGGCTCAAGATTGATTGAAGGGACAAGTTTTAACTTGTGTAAGAATGCATAGGGGACACATGAGAAGGGTCAAAAGGGTCTCATTTTTCCAACAAAAATCAAAAACTAGTTGCTGGTTTTGGTGCTAGACTCTTGAATCGTGGAGACCAAGTTTGCAGTTACTGTCACTAAAGCATCCTATTATGATGATCAGTAGCTATGTTATGGATAGATGGTGGCATTGGCAGAAGAAAAGAAGGAAGAAGAATAAAGAGAAGGTTCAGCTGAAACATAAACAGACGACATCCTTTAATCAAATAGTAAAACCAGAAATGAGTTCTCAAATAGTTAACTTCAACAGGAATGAGTAAATGATAAAAAGAACTCAATCAATCAAATTAAAGACAAGAAAAATAGCCAAACCAGAAATGCCAAGAACAAAAGTAAATATATTTCATATCAGCATGAAGCTACCCTTAACTATAAGTTCTCAAATAGTTAACTTCAACAGGAATGAGTTAATGATACAAGTGAATATTAGCAAAATCAAAGAAACAAGTGAATATTATTAAAGTTAAAGTTGCATTCTGTATTACATCCTTTTTTATTCTCAGTAGAGTACTTAAAAACTCAAAATTTGAGTAAGCACCACAATAACATCTACTGTCCGCCAAAACACTAGAAGGAAAGCAATAATGAATCAGTCATGGTTACTAAGGCTATGCATATTGCAGATGCAAATTCCATGCAAGGAAGATGCTTTCATCGATCTCACTTCCCAGTTGCATGCCTCGTGAAAGATGATAGAATGAACAGCAATCCTATACAATTTTGACATTTTCTTTTCTATTCTCTAGTAGATGTATACTTTACAACATGTAAATGAATGAGCAGGAGTAAATTGTTCTGCCAAAAAGATATTAATCAGATATGAAATTGGAAAGTGAAAACATGTAAACATTATAAAATATTAGGCTTTTAGATTTTTCACTGTCTCATAATCACAGAATCCTAATGAAATTGGAATAGAACTTCAGTCAAAAAAATAAAAATTGCAATATGCCTGCCAATTGTTCATAGCCATCTGGATTATTTGATAAATTGACATTGCCAATAGGCCTGCATAGCGACCTATCCAATAAAGTTTTTGGCCCGACCCGACTTGGCCCACAAAACTAGTTTGGAAAAATAACCCGACCCGACCCAAACCATTCAGGTTGGCCAAAATTATCAGTTTTTATTGAACTTGAGATGCCGAAGAAGAACAGCCCATAAGGTGGTTTTGGTTCACTCTACCTTCGGGCCAGTATGTGGCACTAAAGCTCATGGACTCCCCTGGCTCCCTCCAATGCGAGCGCGAGTTCCATAATGAGCTATCCATCGCATCCACTCTCCACTCTCCTCACATCTTCTCCTCTGACCCTTGCTGCCACAAGCTCATCCTCGTCTACGAGTACATGCCCAATCATAGCTTACAGGACGCGTTGCTCGACAACAAGTGCTCGGAGCTCATGGGTTGGAAGAAAATATTCGACATTGCTATTGATATTGCCACTGGTTTGTCTTAGCTCCACCATTCTTGTCATCTACTGGTACTCCACAGCGATATTAAGCCCAGTAATATTCTGCTGGATGCTAATTTCAAGGCCAAGATTGGGGATTTCGGTTTAGCAAGGTTGAAGACAGAGAATCTTGTAGATAAAAGGGAAGGCAGAGTGGTTGAGGCTGGAGAGGATAACGGGTTGATTTTGGAGGAGACAGAGAGCGTGACGATTGGGTTTGATGAAGACAGTGGGATGGCTATTGATTGGTCTCTGGAGAGTTGCGTTGTTGGAATATTGGATTCAGAGGCGTCACCGGAGTATGCGGCGGTGTCACCGGAAGCTGGGATCGATTAAGCAAGCGCATTTGAGGGGTGCTTCAATAAAATCAGCGTCGATAGCAGCAAAGATTTGGCCGGTCACAATAGAAAGAAAGGGGGTTCGAAGAGGGATTGGTGGTGGAAGTAGCACAATGGAAGTGACTCTAAGTCTGGTAGATAAGAGTAAAGGACTACATGATGGAGTCTGGTTAAAAGGGATTTTAAGATGCGGGTTGCAAATGATGGCCCGATATTAATCGGGTGAAATGATTTTCAAACCGATTGAAATGTTAACTCGACTTTATCGAGTCATATTCAATCGGGTCTTACGGGTTAATCGGTTTATTAGACTTCTTGCACAGGCCTAATTGCCAATATTAGATTATCGTGTGACTCTTGACTATGAGTTTTGGCAGGCACTTTGTGGCATTTATCCAAAAAAATACATTATAATCCCACTATGAGTTTTGGTTATCTTTATGGGGACATCAATAATCTCACTCTCCTTGCCCACCTAATCACCAAACCAAAATGTTGCATGCCATCTTTTGGAAAAGTAGAAAAAGACGATATCAAGCATTATTTAAGATCCACTCACAACCAAACATGATGCAGACCAAATCAAGCCAAAGCCAAAACTAAACAATAAAATTACAAATAAAAAAAAAAAACAAGAGAAGGGGAGTTGATTACCTTATGTGAACCCTAATAGAGGCTTAGCCAGTTGATTAAAATCGATTTTCTCTTGCAAATCGACTGCGCCTTCTCCAAGTACCAGATTCCCAAGAAAAATTTGAGAGATTTTGTTTACGTTTGTTTACAAAGTAGAAGACTCAACCTATGAATGGCATCAAAGTGTTTGATATCACGTAAGTACGTAACAGTGACATGATGGAGTTGGAATATTAAGTCGAAAGATTTTGTTCAAATCCTTCAACTTATAGTTAGTATGGAGCATATATCATCCATTCTGTTCTCATGGCATGATTTAATTTATAGGATTCAAATTTTTAAATCATTTCTACAAATGAAATTCTATCATATTAGGAGTGTGGAATATGTCATTCACATGGACTTGCACATAAAACTTTTATTTTTGTTCAAAAGCTTGTTCTAACTAATTTTGTTTCTTCTATTGTGTATTAGGGGTGTACAAGAAACCGAAGAATCGCCCGTGACCGACTCAGACCGGCCGCCGGAGGCCGGAACCGGCCGCAACCACCAAGGAACCAGTCGGCGGGCGACAACGATTTAGAGAAACCGCCTATCGTCGGTTCGGTCACGGTTTGAGGCCGGCTCAAATCGCTGAACCGGCCGATGTAATAACACTTTTTTTTTTTTAATTTTCTCAATATGAAACGACGCCGTTCCACTTAAGTTTAAGTGGAACGGCGTCGTTTTACCCTAGGTGTTTGTCTCTCACACAGATTAAACGACACCGTTTGTTATTAAACCAAACGGCGTCGTTTTGTCTATAAGGTGAGAAAAAAAATTAGAACGGCATCGTCTGGTATTAAACCAAACGGCGCCGTTTCGAAATTACATAGTCGTTGTCTTCCTTCTTCCCCGTTTCTGCGTTTCAGTAACCTTCTCTCTCTCTCTCTCTCTCTCTCTCTCTCTCTCTCTCTACTCTCTCAGATGAACGACGCCGCCGGAGGGGAACCGAGAACCGACCGTAAACCGCCAGAGAACTGCCGGAGTCGATACGGCCGGTTGTCCTCCCTCCCGTCGACCAGTTACGGTCGGTCCGTCCACCGTTTTCCCCCTCATCGGTCGGTGGCGGTTCTGCCCAAAAACCGCGTCGAAGGGGTCGGTTTTCACCCCTATCGTGTATACCCGTTCTAACTAATTTTTGTTTATTAAAATATTACTTACTTTAGCTACAAGTTCCTAAATGAATGGTTAGATAACATAACGGGCCATTGACCACCTATGGCTCAAGGTCTTGGCATCCCATTCAACCACCACAGTGGTGGCCCAATCTGGCTATCCTTGTAGTGGCCTACCTGGCCATCATGGATAGCCAGATCAGGCCAACCAATGATGGCCCAATTTGTGCTTCATTTATTTTTCCTTAAGCCACTAAAGATATTGCAAACAATCTGCTTTTATATGTTATATCCTTCTGGCCTATCAATCTAGCATGAAACCCTGAACATTTCGTATAGGATATGACAAGAAAATTTGTCATCCGAGATTCAAGTAAAAATGAACAAACTTAAAAAGACAGTGAATTGGATAGAAGATAAATGAAGAACAAACTTAAAAAGACAGTGAATCTGTGCTGCTCAAGAATCATATACACCCACTCCGTGACGATGATCCTTCTCAACACGAGACATGTACAGAAGTTGCTTCTGCATCTGTTTTCTCCCATGCATTGCTAGGAAATCAATTTATACACTAACTAATTTCAAGTCGCCATATATGTAGGAATTTGAGAACTTGTGTAAACTAAAATTGCATCCCAGTTTGGCACAAAAGAATGCAGAATTATAGCCACAAACACAAAGCGCAAAGCTTCCCCCCTCAAAAGAAGGCTTACATTTCATTTCCTTCTGTACAATCTTCGTACAGTCTTTCAAGCTTCCTCACCTTTCAATCCAATCCTACAAACTTTGGAATCACATAATTGGTATCACGTCTAGGTCACTGGTGAAGCAAAGGGAAGGTTCACAGAAAGCTTATGAGATCGCTTGCCTAACAAATTGTGTAGCACGAGCTTAATACAGTTGAGCATCCTAATGCAAATAATGCCATATCCCCGTTCCCCAAAACTTCATCATTACACAATAGGAAAGATAGCACAATATCACACAAGAAAGTAGAAATAACAAACAAAAGGACACAATGTAAGTCTCCCTCCAAAACTTATGAAATGTAGCACATCACTATGTCCATTTGATAATGAGCAACAATTTATATTCTGCATTGCCCCAAAAGATAAAAAAAAAAAAAAGGTGTACCATTTCCGAGTTGAGAGAGCCGCCAGTGGTTGAAAGGGAAACATTTTTAAGCCGCTCCAGATAAGCACTTGGATCAATTTACCCTCCCCATGAGCCTTGACGACAGATAGAGCAGCTCAACCAGAACCCACCCTGGCAAAGCCAGATCCATGTTCTGACACTCCAAGCAAATCCCCAAGCCCTTAACGAAGTGGTTCACACAAAATCCCCTCTAAGTCCCTCTTCAAAACCATACACCGTCCCCATCCCCTCAACCAACCCCACCATGGTATAAGTCATTGCGATCTAATTCGTTAAAAGCAGTGCATAGCTAGAGTATTCTTCTCAAAAGAAGACATCACTTAATAATATAACCGCGAAATAGAACATACCCAATTAACATACAAATGTAAAATGTCAATACATACAAAATCAAAAACAACAAACTAAATTTTGATGGGTAATACGTATCAAGAAAGTAGGATGGAAGTGAGATGATGGTGTAGCATTTTCCAAATTATTATGAACTTAACACATAGGTATAACTAACAAGCAACATCAAAGTGAATAACAACCAAAGCATTCACAACTTGGTTACTCCACATAAATGTGGCACCGAGAGTCCAAGATACAGCAGTGCTAATAGACCAATACGAAATTACACTAGCAAAGATACCCAAAAGATGCAGCCTTTTCTGCCAAGCACAGTCTAGAATTCAAGAACCACTAATTTGGACACAACAGCCAATTTCATAGCCCCAATTCAAGACGACCGCCAGCTCCCAACAACAAATCTAAACAAACCCATTAATAAATAATTTAGCTCCCAATCAAAATCCAAAATCAATAAATAAATAATTTGGATAAGTACCATTTGGAAGAAGCATTATTTTACAGTGCCACTATCTTACCATAAAAGAAGAACAATTGTATCACAAAACTCGGGTCCGACACAATACCTAACACAAACCCCCAAATTCTCTTGTTCTGAAATCATCGTTACAACAAATAAAATAAAAAAAATTTGAACAGCTTTCGATTCTCAAAAATCCTTTTCTTTTTTTTTTTAATGTTTTCACTTGTACTCAAAATTGGGCACCGGTGGTGCATCGAAACTCTCCAAGATCTTCGTCTCGCTTCCGCTACTCGTTGCTGCCGAATCTTTCTTCTTTTCTCCGCCGAACCAACCTCCGAGCCAACCTGAACTCGAATCCGAAGAAGATACACTTGCCGACGACGTCTCTAACGGGGGCTGGACCTGGGGAAGGCTCGGTGACTGGCCCATGAATCCAGGAAGAGCGGGCATGTTAGGTGGGGCCTCTTCGATGATCATGGGCATCTGTTGTTGTGCACTGAACATCCGGTTCAGCATGATCCCAGCTCCTTCGATGAGAGCCAAGAGGACACCACCGAAAGCAGCCGACCGAGCTGAGGCGGCGAGCCCCTGGCGCATGGAGAGGAAGCCACCGGTGGCTGCGCCGGCCACTATGGAGTTCCAGGGGTCCTCCTTCTGGCGGACGTAGACCATGGTGCAATCGAAGGCGGAGAAGAGGCCGCCCCAAACGGCGAAGCTGCCTCCAACGCGGGGTGCGTTGAGACGCACGGCCTGGGAGCCACCGACGAATCGCGCCCCGGTGGGAGAGTTGTAGATGCCCTTGAGGAAGTGGAAGGCCGAGCCACCTACGGCTCCCATGGCGAAAGCGCCGCCTACGTCGTCGAGGATGCGATCCGGGCACGGCTCCCTAGACGTCTCCGGCGTCCCCATGAAGTTGAAGTTTCTTTAGGGTTTCTTCTGTGCGAGTTTTGAGAGGAGTTAAGACGGTCAGTGCGTATATATGCGTGTTGTCTTTTTAAAGTGCATGTCGTTTTTATCAACACAAACGTCGTGTCGTTTACGTTGTTGTCCCCGACCTGAAAGGCTGAAATGCCGACTCGTATCCAAAACAAACCAAATGAGACCTAGCTACCTTCACTTCTCTTGGGAAAAATACCCTCGTTCGATAGAAAGCGATACATGAATGGGATGCGGATAAGGAACTCACTGCTGTATTTTCAACCTAAAAGTCTTCTTGTTCGTTAGATTCATATAAATAGTATTTTTTTTGGTCCAGGTTTTTCTTCTTCTTTATCCTACTTCGGTTAATAGCAAGGCTTCTACGCTCAAGTTTGGTCGTATTTTCTGAAGTATTTGCAATGTATACCAGTTTGACGAAAATTCAGGCATTTCCCTTGTCTTTAAGGATTTATTCACAACCCAGATGCTCCAAATTACTCTACTCCGCAAAGCAGCAATCTTTACCCAACTGGTCTCGTTCAAAACCCCATTTGAACTCCAGTAAAGTCATAACCCTTGAAAATTGCCATTTCATGCAACCCGTAAATTTCTCAAAATGTTCTAATTGGAAGAGCTTGAAAATTGGCAATATATCAAAACCCAGAAGCATTGCGAGTCGGTTCCGGCATAAAAGTGCCATACAGTGTTACCTTTCGACTAGAGCTACAAGTTCTTCAAGTTCGTATGCTCGAAGAGGCGGTGAAAAAAACTCTGCGGGAAGAACTGGAAAAGCTCTTCCTTGGTTAGCTTCAAATAGATATAAAGAAGCAAAAGGATTGGAGAACGGAACATCTACAAAGACAAGTCGTACTTCTTGGGAGGAATCAGCGAAAAGGTTGGAGAAAGGGGGCAGTAGGTCTTTGAGGGAGGAATTGGCAAAAGGATTGGAGAAAGCAACAACAATAGAAAATGTCGGTTCTTCTTGGACGGTGGCAGCCGACAATTTTGTGAGGACAAGTGATCAGTTGGCCGAAGGGAGTGAAGAAGCTAGGAATAGAATAGACATTGCAGAGGATCGGCAAAGTGATTTTGGTCACAGACATGGAGATTTTGAGGAAGATGAAGAAGGAGGAGAAGAAGAAGAATTAGGGGTCGTTGATGATCCGAGATGGGATAAGATTAGGCATAGGTCCAAGCAAATGGTTGATGTAAATGCTGGACCTGAGAAACCTGAGGTAAAAAGGTGGCATAAACAGGAAAATTGGGGCAGAAAGACATGGAAAGAGGCTACTGAATCAGCAGTTCCTAAAATGGTTGGAGAAGGGATCTACGGGGTTGGTCCAGTTTTGGCTGCTTTATCAGCTCAAAGAAGAGAATTTTATGCGTTGTACCTCCAAGAAGGGTTGGATTTGAGTAATAATAATCGGAAGAAGAAGGACAAAAGGGGGTTTGAAAAAGTTTTGAGGATGGCTGAAAAAATTGGGCTAAGCATAAAGGAAGCATCAAAGCATAATCTCAATATGGTGGCTGATAACCGCCCCCATCAGGGTCTCGTGCTAGATGCTTCTCCATTGGAGATGGTAAAAATAAAGGAATTGGACCCTGTTTCGGTTGAGGAAGATAAAGGTTCTCTTTGGGTAGCTTTGGATGAGGTTACAGATCCTCAGAATTTGGGGGCAATCATCAGGTCGGCTTACTTCTTTGGGGCTTCAGGGGTGGTTTTATGTGCCAAGAATTCGGCCCCATTGAGTGGTGTTGTGAGCAAAGCAAGTGCAGGCGCACTTGAATTAATGGAGCTCAGGTATTGTAAGAATATGATGCAGTTCCTAGTAACCTCAGCTGAAAATGGCTGGCGAGTTCTTGGAGGTTCAGTTTCTCCAAGAGCTGTTCCCTTGGATGAGATTTTGCCTGGTGCACCAACTATTCTTGTTTTGGGCAGTGAGGGTACTGGGTTGAGGCCTTTGGTGGAGAGATCATGTACTCAGTTGATTAGGATCCCTGGGAGTATCCCTGTGGCTGTATCTACAAGTGGAGTTAATGATTTGGAAACTGCAGAAACAGTGTCTGGTTGCTCAGTTGAAGAGTTCAGGTCCTTTTTAGCTGTGGAGAGCTTAAATGTTAGCGTAGCAGCCGGTGTTCTTCTTCATCACTTAATTGGAACCAATTACAAAAATGAGTGTCTCATCGGAGATAAGTTGACTGATGCTCTTGACTGAGGTCCTGTGGCAGATACATTGAATTTGTTGCATGAGTTTATTTATCCAAGCTCATTATAATTATCTTATCATTTTATTTTGAACTTATAATGTTTGCATTATAAAATTTTTATCAGTATCTGCAGGGTCTTATGCAGAGTTGTTAGTGAATTTGCAACTTTGAATGCCCCTCTGATTTCTTGATTGGAAACATTTGCCATTGGAGTTGTTACTCTGGCAATAAGCGACATGATGCCCTTGGATGAGATCCTATGTCCTTGAAATCAAATGTCTCCAGGGTTTTCATGATGTATGCAGTTATAAATGTTCCTTTCACATCTCTCCAGTGAATAACTAACCTTTGGCATATGCTATCATCCTTCACAGTCAAACTGCTGGCAAACTACTCCGTGCTAACATTTTGCATTTTGAAGCAAGCATTACCTTGGTTCTTGCAACACCATAAAAACTACGTTTAACTTGAACTTCTGTGCTTGTTATTTTTTCTGTTTTTGTCCACAAATTAACTGTGTGTTCCTCATGACCTTGAAATTAATGTAAGATTTTCTGATGCTAATCGTGCAAAAACTTGCATTTTTACAATGAAGCATGATCTGCCTCAAGTTGATCCTCAAAAGTATGCAATACTTGTTTGCAAATATAGCCAGATATTGCCCTTTGCTTTTTTTTTTTTTTTTATTATTTTTTTATTTATTTTACATATGACATATGAGAAGATGCAGCTTTGACAAGTTTTCGAGTCACTGATTGCCTGTTCCTTCTAAGAAGGCAATACCAAAACTTAGCCAGCTTTCTCCTTTCACTGATTCAGTTTGACTGGTATCTTCGCAGTCAAACTGCTGGCAAACTACTCTGTGCTAACATTTTGCATTTTGAAGCGAGCATTACCTTGGTTCTCGCATCGCCATTAAAACTACATTTAGCTTGAACTTCTGTGCTTGTTATTTTTTCTATTTTTGTCCACAAATTAACTGTTTGTTCCTCATGACCTTGAAATTAGTGCAAGGTTTTCTGATGCTAATCGTTCAACAACTTGCATTATTACGATGAAGCATGGTCTGCCTCGAGTTGATCCTCAAAAGTATGCAATACTTGTTTGCAAATATAGCCAGATATTGCCCTTTGCTTTTTTTATTTTTTTTATTTTACGTATGAAATATGAGAAGATGCAGCTTTGACAAGTTTTCGAGTCTCTGGTTGCCTGTTCCTTGTAAGAATGCAATACCAAAACTTAGCCAGCTTTCTCTGACGCAGCTTTGACAAGTTTTCGAGTCTCTGGTTGCCTGTTCCTTGTAAGAATGCAATACCAAAACTTAGCCAGCTTCCTTGTAAGAATGCAATACCAAAACTTAGCCAGCTTTCTCCTTTCACTGATTCAGGAAATTGTTTATTCTTCTAGCATCTTCTGGTAATTTCTAACAAGGTGTACTACAAGCATGATTTATTGCTACACGAAACATGATGTAGTTCTAGTTTTGGAAGCTAAACACGCCCAACCTTGCTTAGCAAGATTGTTAGAAAGGTGTGTGGGTTTGGGGTTGCTCTTTTCGAATGGCTGAAAGAAGCCCAATCTGACCTGTAGTATTTGTCATAGATTCTGAGCATTTGTTTATTTTGTCTTTTTCTTTTCTTTTTATCTGTCTGATCTTTTTGTTCCCCTTTCTTTGTGTCATTGTTTTAGTCGGTATTGAGTCTTCTGTCACCAAGTCTTCATGAAAAAGACAGTTGGCCTCCCGGCTGAACCCAATGAAACCCTCATCGGCCACCTTGCCCCAAGAGTTCATGCATTAGTACCACTGGAACAAGGGTTCTTTTTGTTGTGCCTTGAAGACAGACTTGATTAAAGCATACAATCTGGTGAGATGATAATTCTTGAGCTCGATGGGTTTCTCCGAGCAGGCAATACAATGGATTAAGGAATGTGTTTGGAGGGTAAAGTTCTCTGTAAACACTTAAGGAGGGGCTAGTTGGGTACTTAAATATTCCGATCTTTTGTGGGGGTGATATCAAGTCCATATTCTTGATCGATTAATAAGTTTCTAGCTCGTGTTAAGGCTCTCCCCTAGCATGGAAAGACGGTATCTTTATGAGTGAGGTTGCAGAAAATGCTAAGGGTCAAGTCTTAGTATTATGTTGGGGTTCAAATTGGATTGATTCCCTATGAGATAATTCGGGGTGTCATTGATTTCCTCTAGTTTGCACTAGTGTGACTGTTGAATACTGGTGTAAATGATTGGCTAGAGCTAGACGATGGACTTGTAGGATTTTGCCCTTGGCAGGCAAGTTTCAACTTATTCCTCAATCTTATGCTGTGAGATTCCTGAGTCTTACAGTGTATTAGTAACCGTCTTTCTCACTCGTCCCGCTATTCAGTATGAATGGAGTAAGGGACATCCTCTCCGATCTCCAAAACATAAAGCAAAAAACCAAACCCAAAGGAGGTTTCAGGTTTGTAGTAAGTTAAGGCAAATCCATCCATGATATGATATGATTATCGGTGTTAAGACTATACCTCAAGAATTCGGGGAGGAAGAGAACTCCAAATTAATCACTATCATTGAGGGTACAAATTTGAAGTGGTCATTTAGCCCTAATCCTATTTGGAAGGATATTAGAAACAACATCCCTCACCAAATGTAAGACTAAGAAGTTGTTATGGTGGTCTTCTGACTCCTAGTGGAGATATTTTCATGGGGGACTTGTCTAACGGTATAATTAGGCGTGGTTCAAAGGGACATCCTTCCACATTCCTTATATTGTGGCTATAAGTTGGATGAAGGTTAAGAACTTAAGCATTATGGATAGAATTTGTTTTCAAGGTCTTGCCCAAGCTGAGAGATTCTCTATTGGTGGTCGTGACCATCCTATTATTTTCTTGAACTTTCTCTGCCTGAATCCGTTATACTATTTGCCACAAAAAGGGGAAAGGACTCAAATGTCTGGACAAAAATGATGTTGGCAGCCTCCATGTGCTCTTTACAGAAAGAGTAACTAACTTCTTGGGAGCATTCTGAACGAGTATCCCAGCTGCATTAGAATTAAGATTTTGCTCACTTGGGGAATGTTCATGCCTCCCATAGAAATAAATAGATAGTGGACTTAAAAAGGATATCAGATTATATGCTTGCTTGGTTCATGTTTGGTTGCAAAATGTATAGTAGATGTACTTGACTTTTGCTGTTATGTGCTGTGCATCTGTAGCATTTTGCCTTTACCATGTGCCCTGCGTATTGGCTGGATTCCAAAGTCCAACAAATCTCATAGTTTTTTATTTTTTATTTTCCACAGAAAGCCCATTGAGATCATGGGCTACACAATTAGAAGCCCATTGATCTCAAGTTTGGTGTTGGTCTCTCTCTCTCTCTCTCTCTACAAAAAATGACATTCATTAAAACAATTATCTCAAAATAATAGATACAACCCATTTTTAAAATAAACACATTTCGAAAAAGAACTTGCTATGGGACGATAATCCTTGAAAAAAAAAAGTAGCTCTTGTTCATTTACGTCTCTATCCTTTTTTTTCAAAAACTAACATAAAGAGATTATATAAAAATAAAACTAAAAATTAACGTAATTTCATGAGATATATTAGATTTATTTTACAATAAAAATAATTTTATAATATAACGTTCAATATCAAATCATATCAATTTGTTGTTTATTTTTTTATACTTCTTTTGTGGTTGAAGTATTTTCCCTTTTTATTAATGGATTCAGTCTCAATATTCATGTTGATGGCATCCTTAATGTTGGTGGAATTTGGGTCATAGAAAAGGTTTTACAAGTACATGAAGACATGGGTAAATGATTGGACTCAATTGCTAGTAATGACACTCGATTTCCTAACTGTTGGTCATGGCTTCCTCTGTTTGTGTCATGCTTCCAAGCATTCAATTCCAAACAATCAATCCCTTTTTGTTCGAATGAAAATCTCATCCTTGAATTAAAAAATAAAAAATATCTAGACATGGCGTAACCTAGAATTAAAAAATAATTAGAAAATTCAAAAACCTAAAATTTGAAAATTTTAAAGAGAAAAATGTAAGAAACTAAAAGTAATTTAGTTTTCCATTCGTCAATTGTTTTGTGATTTAAATGGTTGGATGACACAATATTTAAGGTATATTAATTGTATGATGTGAGGTATATGACTTAGATATCTCATATCTATTTAAGTGTCAACATATTTAGGTATTATTTGTTTTCACAATATTTCTTAATTCATCTCTTCTTATCTAAATATTATGATTTTTTCAAATTTCTTAGCAAAATAAAATAAAAAATTGAACTTTTTTAAATCTCAAAATGAAAATAATATTAAAAAAATATATTCTAATAATCTATTATTTAATTTTTAATTTTATTTTTAATTTTAATTTATCTCATTTAATCTTATCTGCAAAAACAAACCAAACCTAAGTTATCGACGTGGGCGGATGGATGCAAAGGTCTCTTCCTCCTATATGGGGGGTGGCTTGTGGTCATCCTACAGCCACGGTGGGAGGGGGAGTGGAACCCAAAACCTATTAATGGCTGGGGAGGAAAAGCTTTAATGTCAACATCTTCGATCTTAAATGTAAAGGATGAAAACAAAGATTATCTTAGAAATTAATTTTCGTTTTAATATGGAGATGATTAATTTGTAATTAAGGCAAATCACATGAACTGATGAAAGGAATTTGTTTTCCCTTTTTTTCTTGACTAATGTATTCGTAGGTTTTTTTTCTTTGCTTTATTTTAGATAGTCTAGACCACATATTCTTTATAATATAGAGAAAAAATAAAGATGAAAGAAAAATATTTCACTTTCAGTCCATTTTCAAACACTATAAATGACCTCTCGAGTTGACAAATGATTGCAGTACCACCCAAACCCAAAAGAAAATCAATGCAAATATGCCCCCACACGCTTTTTGTAGGATTTGGGCTCCCCATCATCACAAATGGGAATGGAATTTGAGTTATACAGGTGTGACATGTGGAGGACTCCTTAATTATGAATGTGTGTGATTCAGATACAGCGGTGTGTAGTAACAGATGAGATCCACGTTACTCGCAAATTTATGACCCCACCTTCCCTATTATTTTGAGCAAGAACATGCTTCATTAATACTGTTCATCCTCCTTTTTTTTCCCTCCCTCAAGGCTTAAATGTATTAGGTATTATTTGTCGTTGTTTGCTGTTGCTACTACAATAATTCATGGCATAAGTACAGGGTGCTTGACTAATTTAAGAGTGTACATGTTTTTGACAAAACATTTCTTGTAACTATATTTTAAATAATTCAATAAAAAATTATCATCCCAATTCAATGATTTTAATATATATAATGTGAATGCAAAATTTTTAAACTCATATCCGATTTATATTTCAATACAAGGAATTCAGGATTTTGAACTCAGATTTTCTATTTGAAAAACTAGGTGATATGCCATCAAGTCATTAGATTGTTAACAAAATATCCAATTTATATGGTTATAGGATAACTGGGTCAACACTTTTAAGTTAAATTTTATAAGAATTATATACATATCCTTCCTGCCACCTTAATTAAAAATATAATTTATTTATTTTCTTATTTTGTAGATGCACACAGGTTATTTAAGATGTGTTTGGATATTAAACTGAGCTAAATTAAGTTCAGTTATTTATGAATAGTAATACGTTAGGATTGTGAAGTGAGTTTTGTGATGTCGATCTAAGATGAGTTTGGATATTATGATGAGTTTAGTACTACTTATGAGAAGTTAAAAAAAGTTATGGATTTCACGTGTAAAAAAGTTAAATTGATATGAGTTTAGTAATTTGAGAGTTGTATATTTGAATATTAGATTCAATTTAAAATTAAACTGAATTGAATTGATCTCGGTGCAGTCCAACAACCAAACTAACCACATTAATCTTGACATTCATACTAGCTTAAGGGTTCATTTGGATTCACAGATAAGATAAGATAGTTTTAGATAAAAATTAAAAGTTTAATAAAATCATATTGTTATTTTGAGATTTAAAAATTTTAAATTGAGATTTAAAAATTTTAAATTATTTATTATATTTTATGTAAAAATATAAAAATATTACAACTTTTTAGATGGGATAAAATACTAATACAAGGAGCCCTAGGAAAATCTAAATGGAAAGAAACAAAAAGTATCCCTGCACACATGTACATGTAGTCTGCAAAAATTTACAGGCAGGTCAGTAACATGGAGAGAGAGAGTTCATAGCAGATCATAATCTCAATGAGAGAAAAGGTTGTACCTTTTGCGTCCCAACAGGGGCAATCTCCATCACTCCTGCAACCATGGTCCCCAACCAAGTTCCTTTCATAGGCTTAACTAAGTTGATGGTGAATAATTACACGCAGATAATCTCAATCAGAGGAAAGCTAGGGTGTACCTTTTGCATTCCGACAGGGGCAATCACCATAACTCCTTCAACTATATATGGTCCCCAACCAAATTCCTTTCATAAGCTGGGCAATGTCGTCAGTTTAGGTAAGAAATAAACCAGCCGCAACCAATAGCTTAAGCAGAAATACAAATAGAAGAAAATTTCCTTTAATTCTGAGTCTTAAATCACGTTTAGTCTTAAATAATTTTCAAAAAAGGTAGTAATCAAGGGAAGAAGATTTTCTATAATTTTCCATATCAAACAATTTTTACAATTTGAATAGAGATATACTAGATTTCATAATATTAAATACATTAAGTTTTCTTTAGATAATAGGTTGCAAAATATATACGAACTCGATCTGTGTATGACTTCAAGGAGGAAGATATGTACGATGAAGTCAAGAAGACTGTTAGGTTACAGAGGTAATCCAAATCAGAATGACGAACCATGCATGAGGCGGTAGACCCCCCAGAAAAATGTTGCTCCAAGCGGATGGAATGGACCTACATCTTGTGGCAAAGCATCTCTTGATAACATGGTTTTTGAAAGCTGAGCTGTCAAAGCCATGTGAGTGACGTAGTAATTGTGTATGCATGCATGCATTCATTCCTTGGTCCCTTCCAACTCCAAACTCCTAACGTTCTCTTGCCTGCATGCCTTGTGATAGCATCTTAAGCTAACCAAGTCATTGACAGCCCATTGCCTGCCATGGAACTTGCTTTTCCAAGTCATGTCTTTACTTATTTGGAATATGATTCCTTATTTTCTCTCAAATATTGCCTGGTTAATTTTAGTACAAAAGTCTGAAACTCAAATATATATCCTTATTTCTTTAAATATATACTGTAGCTACAATGTAAATAATAGGTTTCATAATGAGTTTTGTGTAATATACCATATTTATATCTTGTTTTTATCATATAGTGGTAAGAGTTTTACTATTCATAATCTCTACATATTATATATTATATTTTTTATTTATTTAAAAAAATTATTTATCTTTTTCTACTTATCAATTATTTAATATAAAATAAAAAAATTATATATAATATGTAAAGACGATTATTAAATTTTTTTATTTATTTTACTTTTAAAGAGTAATTCGACTATGCTTCTTTCTCTAATGATAAATTATACTTGTAGTTATATAAAATATAATAATTATTTATTATATTTTATATAAAAATTTAAAAAAGATGTAATAATAAATTAAAATAAGATAAAATTTTTTATTTTAATTAATCAAACAAGGCTCAAGTGTTGAGTACAAACTGTGTCGACCTGATGGCAGGACCAGGGTGTTTAAGTCATGTCAATGAAAAGCCATTGACAGCCCACAGATTAGTCAGATTGGGGAATCAATTGAAGCATCTAGTCAACCTGGTTTTAGCCACGTGGATTCCAATGGACATTTGCTTGTCATTCTTTGCCACGTAACATGTTCATGTAAACCATTTTAGAATTTATTAAGGAAAATGATAGGCATCCGGCTTAAGCTCCCGCTCCCCCACCCCCACCCCCCCTTTTTTTTTTGTGTTTTTAAATAAATTTTTTTATAAATTCTTTTAACTTAATTATTAATAAATTATTTTTTAATAATATTATAATTTTTTTAAATATTTAAAAGTATTTAAAAAATGATATAAAAATACTAAAAAACTAAAAATACAAAAACAGTAAACTCTAGCTAGATATATCTCAAGAGTTTTATTACATACAAACAAAATTACATACTAATCTGTGTATCAATATTGATTCATTCATACTTAAAATTTAAATTAATACTGTTTTAAATAAAATTTACTTTTTAACTAATCACATTAAATTAATACACAGATTAATGTATAATTCTATTTGTAACTAGATTTTTCTATATCTTAATGAAATCCCTACCACCACCCATTTATTAATAGATAATAAATGGGTACAAACGGTCTTTAAAATAAATGAGCATCAAATAAAATAGTTTGGAATCCAATTACAGTCCACGGATCCACATCAGCCATAATCCTTAAGGTAGATTTCATACATAATTTTATTTTGGTCAGGAAATTTGGTGCTTCTCCCAAAGTCCAACCATGGTTTCTTCCCAAGTTGGATAAATGTTTAATAATATTCAACCATAAATTAATTAATATTTTAATATTAATACCGGACTAACACTTGCAATTAGCGTACACGTTTCAACTTTCTTTCTCTTTTGGAAAACTGTACACACTCATATATATATATATATATATATTTATGAATACTGTTACTTCCATAAACAAACTCTACAGAAGGTGGCCACTTAATAGTATAATTTTTTTTAATTCTTTTTTAATAACTTTAAATATTTTTTTAAAAAAAATTCACAATATCATTTAAAAATACTTCCTCAATAAAAAAAAAAAAATTAGTGGCAACTTCGGTAGGTTTTATTTATGGAATAAGCATTATTCTTTTTCCAATGCCATCTTATTTATATAACAAAGGAACAAAATTACATATCTCAGAAGCCGCGCATGAGCCACACAGGTTTGAGATTGATATCTCTGTTTTTACATAATTACTTATCTCAGAAGGTTTTCTCATTAGAGAATTTATAAAAGTTAAGACAATACATGTCACAAAAAAATTTGTGTGTAGGAAAGCTCCAAATAGATGAGTAATTTGACTTGTAATATGAGATTTTTTTTTTCTTTTTTCTTTTGTATTTATCAATTATAGCTATAAACTTAGTTTCATTAAATAAAATGAAGTCTATTTTACATAAAAAAATAAAAATAAAAAATATATCCACAAAGTTGAAGGGTGGGAGGGAACATATTAATAGTAGTAATCATATAGCGTTTGAATGATGTTTGAAAAAATTATAATAATTAATTGAAAAATTTAAGATTTAAAATTAAAAAATATTTTATATTTAAATGATGTTTGAAAATGAAATATTTAAAAATATAAAATATAAGAGAATAATTGAAAATATTTGTTCCCAAAAACACATAAGACAACATTTAAAAAAAAAAAAAAGAGTAGAGTTTGACGTACATCAAGTAATTTTGGTGTCAACATGTCCAATCATGCAAATGAATATAAATATTATGATAAAGAAATGAGTATATTTCATTGGTAAATTCTTTATCAATTGGAGAAAAATCTATTTATAAGTGATTTTGCTTATTAATATTAATATGTGTATTTATCTAATGTGATTAGTCAGAAAGTAAACTTTATTAAAAAAGTATCAATTTAAATTTTGAATATGAAACCATTAACATTAGTACGCAGATTGCGTTCGTTTGTATGTAACAAAATTTCTATCAATTACAAGATATGTAATGTCCACGTATATTTTTTAAAAAATAATAAAGTTCGTTGTTAGAAATTAAATTTTTTTATATGGATATCAAATTTGTCCAAATTTAAAAAAAAAAGAAGTTATTTTCATGTCCTAAAACTATACAAATTAATTCCAAGAAATACAAATCAATTCTTTCATAAGATATAATTCTACTATGAAAAATGTGATAAACTTCATGTGAAGGGACATTTTTTTAAAATAAAATTAAAAAAATTCATAGAGAAATAATTAGAGTTTTGTTACGTACAAGCAAAGTCACGTACTAATCTGCATACCAATACTGATTCCTTTATATTTAAAATTTAAATTAATATTATTTTTTAAAAAAATTTATTTTTTAACTAATCATATTAAATTAATATACATATTAATATATAGTTATATTTGTAACTAAATTTTTCTAAACAAACATGGCCAAATTGGAGAGGTGTTTGATTGCAGAACCAAACAAGAGAGAGAAGTTAGAAGAAGGTTGGCAAAAGCAAAAAGGTAAGGCCTGTAATAAAAATTCAAAAAGCGACAGCAAACGAAGAAGAAGATACGGATCACAAAGCAGCATCTTCCCTAAACGGAAAACACTAATCCACACGTGCCACCTTACACGCTTCCATTCCTTCCTCCCCCCATTTCTCTCTCTTGTTACCTATAAATAACAACCCCTCTAACGGTCCCTTCTTCTGTCCTCTCTCTCTCTTTCTCTGTTCTTCCTCTGTCCATGGCGATCTGAAGAACGGGGGGAGACAGAGAGAAGACTCTTTTCGCCGAAATCTAAGGCTGTATTTTCCTTTGTCTTTGCCATATTCGGTGGGGTTAAGAGCAATTTATCTTTGGAAGAGATTGAGAGATAGTGGGAGCGACAATGCCTACATTGGACGCTTTCGATTCCTTCCTCTTCTCACTAAGCACATCCTTCTGTAGTCCTCTCGCTGTTTTTTTTCAGATCCAGGTGTGTTTATCTCTCCGCTTCGCATTTGAACTTCGTGTGTTCCATTGAGATCCGTAACTGGTTGGCTGTCGAGAAGTTTGTGGGTGAGGAATAGGGATGGGAAATTGTCATTTTCGTGTGTGTTTTTTTTGTGGGTTTCATGTCTGGAAGAGAGACTAATCGCCTTATTTGGCCGACTGAATCCAAGTTGCTTTATTTGGCTCAGTTTCGTACGTTTTCTTCCTTCTCTTTCCAAACAATTACAGTCTGATGTATTCCTTTTGTTTGCTTAATCTTCTCAGCTAACAAACGGAGGATTATTTATTTCTTATGTTTTCCTGGATTTTTAATTGACTAAGCTGTGATTTTTGGAAGATTAAAGTTGACTTTGTCACTTTCCCCTTGCTGAGACCGAAAGTAACCTTCTTTCTTTATCCTGTGGTCTAAACAATTTGTGTGTTCTTTTTTAGAAGCAGTTAAGCTTTTCATTACACTAGTTTCAGATCTGGATAGCTCATCTTACAGCGGTAGCAGTACTTGAACGCCTTCTTTAACTTTGAGACAGATATTGGTGTCAACTTTGTATTGGGTTCGCCACAAGGACAATGTGTCGCCTTTTATAATCATTTTATTTTGTTGTTATTTTTTAAAATTGTTTGTTGGTTGTGGTATTGCTGCTGTAGTTCTCGATACCTGAGGTGATTCTCAACTTCGTTTAAACCGATATCATGACAGTGGATATGTGCAAGGAGATAAAAAAAGTTAAAACTGCATGGGTTAAAAAGTACAATTTGTCTTGCATACTCGCTACTATCAATACGGATTGTCTACTTCCACCCGTGGTATATCAGCAAAAAGTACAATTTGTACGAAAGTTGGGTATTGAAATGGTTATTAATGTGTAGCAGTCTCCAATAATATCCATTGGGGAACTACAAATAAGTGTCTGTCTCTTATACATCCTTCATACGTGGACATGCATTTTGTGTTATTTAATAAAGTTTTGGATTACCTATAGCATATCCATAGGGGGACTACTTATTTATTTTATATGTTGTTTGTAATTGTGGTAGTTCATCCCTCATCCTCTCGTTGCTTTATGATAAATTTACCATAAGCCTCTAGTATTGATTTGGATCTATTTTTGTGCTGTAGGGATGCTTAATATGCTTAACTCTTGCTATTGGGTGGGCTTTTGCAGCTTATGTCAGGTATCTGAATTCAATGGATTAAATTTGTTGATGAATTTAGGGACATGACCTCTATACTTAAATACCTTTTTTTTTTTTTATAAGTCTCTATACTTAAATACCTATTATCATTTAACATGAAAACTTATCATTTCTATTTGGGCATTGGGCATTGCCTAGATTTCTTTAATAAAATTCTTACTTGTAAAAAAAAAAAAAAAAAGAGAACCTATAGTTTCTATTTGAGGTATCTCCAACATCTTCTTTCTTGCAGGAATAGAGAGATCAATCAAATGAAGGATAGTGTACGGCATGGTAATAGCTTTGCCTTTCTTTATCATGATGTTAATGAACTTGAGCACTCGAGGCAGGTCAATCTGCCCAGAGTGTCTGTTGTTATGCCTTTAAAGGGTTTTGGAGAACACAATCTACACAATTGGAGAAGTCAGGTGATTCTCTTATTGTTGCATTTTTAGTGTGTGCTTTTAATTTCTTGATAAGTAAGTGTGTGCTTTTTATTAAACAAGTGCCCTTTGTTTTTCTCAAAACAAAATGGAAAATGAATTAGTCAAGATAAACAAAATATCACACATCTGCACACATCCCTGCTGTCACTTTGTATGGGCAAAGGATTATTTCTGTTCACTTTCTTCTTGGGCATGTTAACTATGTTTCCTGTTTTATTTTCTTCTTAAATACTTACATTTAGAATCCTTGTACTTATTTTACATTTACATTTTACCTATAAGAAACTTTATATCTACAGTTTACATTGAAGCTTTCCCCTCTAATTGCAAATATAATATTCATCTGAAGCAGTGTTTACATTGCCCCATCTCATGAATGCATGCAGATCACTTCTCTTTATGGCGGTCCTGTAGAATTTCTTTTTGTGGTGGAAAGCATAGATGACCCTGCTTACCATGCCGTATCTTTGTTAATATCAGATTTCAAGGTACATATTCCACGAGTTTTATATGCTTCTCTCTTTGCATTGGCTCTGGCTCTATCGAGAAAACTCCCAGAATACTCAGTGATTGGATACATAATATAAAACCTTGTATTTTAATATCTTTAATGAATACATGGGTGCCTCGTGAATTTGTCCATGGCTATCCTTCCTTACTTGTATGCATGTTTATTATGCACAGGATGAAGTTGATGCTAAGGTTATTGTAGCTGGGTTATCAACGACTTGTAGTCAGAAAATTCATAATCAGTTGGTATGGAACAAGTTTACAACTTGGCATATAGCCTTTGCCAATGTCAAAGTGAATGCATAGTATATTGAGAGCACTCAGTCATATATAATATAACGCTATCGTGCAGGTTGGAGTGGAGAAAATGCATAATGAGACCAAGTATGTATTATTTTTGGATGATGATGTTAGGCTGCATCCTGGTTCAATTGGAGCCCTCACTGCTGAGATGGAAAAGAATCCTGATGTATGATTTTGCAATCTACCTACATAATGCCCTATATTTGAATTCCGGGTGATTTTAGTGGATTTGTTGTATAGTTGTTAGTTCATATAGGTGTAATTCTTTATGCTTGTGATTGCATTTGTCTAAACTGTGGATATATACTTTTTTTATGTACTTAACTCCATTTTTCTTGATTATAGATATTCATTCAAACTGGATACCCCCTGGATTTACCCTCGGGAAGTTTAGGGAGTTACTGCATCTATGAATACCATATGGTAGGGCTTTATCTATGAGTTCCTCATTTATGTATTCTTTTTCCCAAGCTTCTTAATGTATGTGTTACTTATAAAAAAAAAAAAAAAAAAAAAAAGCTTCTTAATGTATGTATACGCACATGTCTTGTCATGTTTTGTACTTTATGGTAGGGCTGCCTTTATTTCAATATGGCTGTACATGTAACCTGAAAATGTAAACCTCAGCCTGGGTTTGCTTGTCCTACCTAAAAGAAAATTAATTATAGCCGAGGTGCATAATGTCCAAATGTTGTGATGGGGCTGATTCAGAAATTCTAATTGTATTTTAATGTCTTGGAAGATGGTCTCTCATTTTATCATCTCTTGATTTTCTACTCTTTAGGAACCACTACATGGTAGACAAGTGGGGTTGTCCTGTTTCTGAATTCTTAGACCTACCCTATTGTGAGTGTTTGGGGCCCATATGTTAGTGTGTTGTGGTTATGTTTTGCTACAAAACATTTCTGGCAGCATAAGTGAACAACTGGTCATAACAAATATTTAAGGGAATGTCTGTCATTCTGATTTATTGCTACAATTTCGCAGTCATCTGTCCCAGAAACTGTCTCAAAACTAGCTCCTTTTTCTCTTATGAACTTCAAGTAGCAAGAGAATAACCAATTATCATAATAAATTTTGTCTGGCGGGGGTTTTCTTGAATATTTTTATCACAATACTGAGATAGGGCTTTTGAATGTCAATGACTAGTCGTCTGCAGTAGTGGGGAGATATAGATAACACATCCCGTTGTCAGCTTTTGTTATTGAATTCTTCAAACCATGCATATCTGACATATATTTTCCCTCTAACAGCCTTGTTCGATGGGATTTGCTACTGGTGGGAAAACATTCTTTCTGTGGGGAGGGTGCATGATGGTAAGCAAATACTACTCTATTGGTGCTGCATTCACACAATTCAGATATTCTAACAGTTTTACATTGTTTGCAGATGCATGCCGATGATTTTAGACTCGATCGCTATGGTGTAGTCTCTGGACTTCGAGATGGTGGATACTCTGATGATATGACTCTTGCAGCTATATCTGGTATTGAACAAATCAGTAATATTACTATTTTCTCATGGCAGCTCATTTTATACTCTGAATTGTTTATCTACACAAACCTTGATTTTGTAGCGGCTGTTCAGATCACTTCGTGCACACACCAAATTTGTTTCTATCAATTTGGTGTGCGCACGTGAAAGCACTGAAATGAGACTTCTGTTTTGTAGTGCTTCTACTTAAATCCTAGGTTTTTCAATCCACTACTTAATGTCATGTTGGAAATCCTGGTCGTTATCAGACATTTTATTCCTGATAAGTTACTCCATATCCGCCGTGTATATAGTTTTGGTGGTTGAAGTGTCAAAGTGTTCTTAACTTTGTTCTCCCACGAGTTTGGTGAGCTTTGACAAGGTTCCAGACTATGGCTCTCATCAATTGTTGGGCATGGCTGTGTTAATTTTCTATCCAACACGATGCAGAGTGGCTATATGTTTGATTGTTGATGTTTTTCCTTCCCAGGGGCTCATAAGAGGCTCATTACATCGCCTCCTGTTGCCGTATTTCCTCACCCCCTTGCGAGCGATCTTACTTTCTCAAGGTTTGTAATCTTCACTTGGTAAACTCTAAGTCTATTTCACTCCTTTCCATGTTTTTATTCTTGGCTTCTTGTGTAGGTATTGGAATTACTTGAGGAAGCAAACGTTTGTTTTGGAGTCATATACGACAAAGGTTAACTGGATAATGAATCGTGCTTTGTTTACTTCCCACTGCTACCTGTCATGGGGATTTGTTGCACCGTACTTTATGTCTATGATTCATATCACAGCAGCACTTAGAGTTTACATTAAAGGGTATTCGCTTGAGGAAACTACCTTGACTTCTGGTGGTAAGCACACTACTTTGCCTTTTTAGGTAGGTTGTTAGTGTTGATTAGATCAGATCAACTTGCAGGATCTTCCTTGCAGGATGAAGTTTTGTTGCTCAAATGTTTCATATTGTTAATTTGTACAATCATTCCATGGTAGAGTTTCCAACATTAATAACCATTAATGCTGGATTGGTAAAAGTAGGATTTCTAATTTATTCACTCTATAGGAAAAATTGCCCCACATTCCTACTTTGTTTATATTGTAGTTCTTGACTACTAAGTCTTACATTCTCAGTTGCATTCACGGGTAGTGTAGTTATTGTCTTATTGCAACCTGAAATTTCAATTTAAGGGTGTTTGGGTGGTGAGGCGATCTCAGATGATCTGTGAATAATAGTGAAAATGTAATGATTAAATATTGAATAGTAGTGAATAGTAGTAAAAAAATAGTGAAAAGTAGGTAAAAAAGTAATGATAAAATAATTAATAGTAGTGAAGTGATCTCACTACCCAAACACACCCTAAATCTTTTATTTCCAATCAAAGTGGCACCCAATTTAGTTTCACACTTTCATATTGCAATTCTTGATAAAATATTTGTGTTACCTACTTCAAGGAATAGAAGTGCACTATTAATGCTTGTGAAAAGCGTGCATTTTTAATCTGAAAATTGGACTTGTCTCTGTGAAAAAACAATATAACAGCTGTTTTTTTCAGGTTTGTTACTAGTAAGCTGCCTAGCCACATGCACTGCAATAGAACTTCTTTCGATGTGGAATTTGACAAGGATAGAGGTTCACCTGTGCAACATGCTATCCCCCGAGGCACCCCGACTTTCACTTGCTTCTTACAAATGGGGTCGTGTAAGTACTTTTAACTCCTTTCAGAAACAGTAATTGCAAGCTGGTATCCCTGAACATGAGCACCCGAAAAAAAAAAAACCCCAATTTCATTTGCTTGACCTTGTACATCGTGGTGATGATGAGCAGTTACTAATGTAATTGAACTTTTTCCAATCAAGCAGGTATTCATTGCGATGCTAGTGGATAACTTTTTATACACTATATCTGCATTTCGTTCTCATTTTTCTCAGTCTATCAATTGGTCTGGTATCCGATATCATTTAAAGAATGGAAAGATAAGCAAGGTAAGCTGGCTAAGGTCTACAGTTGATTCCAAAAACATGTTTTTCTCCAGTCGAATAGTATTTCGTTTTATGACCTTTTGTAAAATGAAAGATCTTGAAAGCTGCTCAATATGATGAATATATGCTTATCTTCATTTTCATGTAATGCCAGTAGTGCTTAGGAGGGTATATACAGAAGTGGATTTTACCAAGGGCCAAGAGATGAAAAGTATTCCCTTCTTGTTATGTTTTTGACATCCATATGTTCTGTTTTTTTGGAGTAGTTTTTATTTTTATTTATTCATTTTGTTTTCTAACTGTAAACCACTCCGGAAGATTTTCGAGGTAAATTGGAAAAGCTGAAGAGTCATTTATGGTTTTATTTCATTTTGGTACATCTCAATTGTTTTCCCTCCCCCCTATATATCGAAACTTTATTAGTTTTAGAGGGTTGAAAAAAGGGAAAAAAAGAACATTGGAGTTAAACTATGAATCAACCCTTATATTAGTCATAGTTGTTTTTGCCAAATTTCTGAACAGTAGTGATTCTATGTGCTCTTGCAGATTGACAGAAGCAAGGATATGGGTCCAGTTTTTACGGACTTGGGAGGAAAGCATTTATATGGGAAGAAAGGAGCTCCTCCCAAAGTCTCATTCGTCGGCTCATTGGCCAGAACTATAGCTCAGTGGCGCCAGCCTAAGAAATATGAGATCTAGTTGCTGGTTTTACCCAAAAAAAAAACCACAAAAAACAAGAAATATTGGATCTTTTTGCCCATTACCTGAGATTTAGTGGGGTCAGGTTATTAGGGCTTCAGAAGCAAGAATGGCTGCGAGGATTATTTGGGTCCTCTTCAATGGCTTGGCCAAATCCATCATTGATTTGATTTAAGTGTTTTAGGAAATTTCTCTTCATTTTTTAATCCCCATTCATCAATTTTATTCATCCCCATTCATCAACCCACCTAGTTTGGGCTGATATTGTAATTTTATACTTGGTTTTATTTTGTAATTTATCAAGTTCTTGCACAGCTCAAATCATGATGTCAGTCAGCAGAGTTTTGATTACATGCAGAACTTCAGAGTAAATAGAACAAAAGGTCAGCCATAGAAAAACAAAGTGAAGAGAAATTAGTTAGTTGAGAGCATTATTAGCAGGCTCAAACCAACTACCCGATTAGAGTTTGAACATTTACAAACCAATGTAGAAAGAGAAATCATACTTGTAGTCGTGAGTATGCAAACGTCAGGCAATTATTTAAAAAAAAATGAATTAATATGAGAATTAAATTAAAAAAAAATTAATTTTTTAATAATAGATTTTATTATTTTTTAAAGTGATTGTACGGTGTTTGCATACTTTATGACTGTATGTAGCGGCCAAGATGGAAGATTGCAGCCAACACTTCTTCGCCATCGCCATTAATAATCACATATTGAATGCTTGATGCTTCCAAATATTTCTCATATAAAAATTTACCACATTGAAAGGTTTTATGTACAGCAACAACAATGTTGCTTTGGCTTCTCTTACTCTTTTTTCTCACAATAAATAGGCATAGGCCACAAATTATGAAAAAATTTATTTAACACACCCAACACACTGCTGAAGTGGAGATTTTCCACATCAGTTATGTTAAAAAAATAATTGTATTAATTTTTTTTTTTTAAGTTATAATGGGTCTCATTATTAGTTGTGTATTAACACACTGACTTATATATATATATATATATATATATATATATATATAAACATCAATTATACAATTACATCATTAAAAACTTATCAAATATACAATTATATCGTTAGCAAAAACCTTATGTAACAAAGATGTTTCACTTCGTTTATTTTTCTAGGCAATTTTCTTGAGGGATTTAAGGCTATCAGCCCTAGTAGCCGGGGGTAGTTTGAACCCCCCAACCATGTACCCAATGACAGCTAAGAATCATGGGTGGTGCCATTCGGCATAAGGCCCTTGGCTATTAACTTCAATTAATTGAACTAAAACTCAAGTTCTGTTTTGTTATTGGGATTTTAGGGATGGTCGAATCATCCACATGGTTTTGTGTAGATGGATGGTTACGTTTGAAAAATAAGTAGGGTGTTTTTTATTTTAAAAAAAAGATTAGAACTTGGAGATTTTAGAAATCTTAGGCCTGTCTGAATGTTGAGATGGAATTAATATTATTTCGTCTCAACATCCAAATATCATTTAAATATAAATACTTTTTAATTTTAAATTTTTAACCTTTTCATTTAATCATTACAGTTTCTCAAAACTTCTAAAAAATATTGAAATAAAAATAATATTAAAAAATATATTATAACAATATTATAACTTTATAATACTTTTTTTCAATTTTTTCTCTTTCATTTATCTTTCGAGAGATGATATTTGCAGTTTTAGATATAATGACCGTCCTTGTGGTGGAACTTTAAAAACTAATTTAAAAAAAAAAAGACGGGAATTACTGAACATTTTAAAACTTTTCAATTTCCTTCCCAAGATATAAAATATTCTTCAATTAAAATTTGAAAGTTCCATTTATAAATCAAAAAGAGAGTTTTGCATCAAAATCCACTTGATTAAATTACAAAGTCCATTTTACAAAATGTGATTTCATACATTACATAAAATGCCTAGGTTTCTGTCACCTCTTTTTTAGGCCATGTTCATCCTGACGCTTCGGCCTTATTTCATTTCTAGGTGGGGTACACATAAAAACAAAATTAGTTGACAACTCAATAAGCATTACTTCATACTATCAAAATATACTAACATAAGTTTCATTTATGCATTTATCATTCCTCTACATACTTTACATAAAACTTTTTATTTCTTTGAAAACAATACAAGGTGGAGTTTTTCTTTTAAAAAAGCTTTTATTCCTTAAAATATTACCCATCTTGTATATTCCTTAATGATAAAATTAAAACATTTCATACATCCAATTACTTTTATCTCTTTTCCTTTGGCTAGTATACACTATTACACCTGTATTTTGGGGTTAGCAGTCTTTTGAACCCAACACTGCCCGTGGCCATGGGTTAGGAATCCCTCAATCAGGGGACAACACTAGGTACACTACAATTAGTACTTACCTGGTATTGTAATTTACCTAGTCCATTAGTATCATCATTCATTCATCAGTTATGACCGTTACGTAGCTTCATATATTAAAACATTCATTTCTTTTTAACCCTTTCTTTTCCTTTCCTTTATAATTCATTTCTTTCGTTCTTTTCCTTTTCATTTTTTTCATTCATTAATCCATTTTATTTCATAAAATATCATCTTATAACATAAACTATTCTTAGAGTGCAACGTCTGTGAGTTTCGAAATTTTTGGAGTTACCTTTTGGACATCTTTTTCATTTTCAATGCTAGGGCTTGCCCATGGCGACACCCCCTCCCCCATTGGTATCCTCTACACCGTGGGCTTGGATAGTGGAGCTGTTGGCAAGAAGTCGTTTGCGCAGACGTTTATGAGGCATGGATTATTTTCATTCAAATTTCCTATGCGATATCCCGTGGACGTGAATGGTGAATCAGGGTTCATTTTTATGGAGTCTGAAATGACAAAAGCGGCGGATGATTTTCAATTTGCATTGGTGTTAAAGCTCTCACGTTATAGACCATCCATTAATAAGATTCATCTGAATGTGGTTAAGTCATGCGGTTTATTAGAGGTTCCGATCATTAGCTTTATGGATGAATTTCATGTGCTCATCCAAATGCAGTTCGAGCATGATTTCATGCATGCCTGGGCGAGAGAGGGACATGTGATCGATGGATGTGTGTTTAGATTATTCCAATGGACAAATGAGTTTGATCTTCATGTTAAATCTTCTTTGGTGCCACAATGGATTTGATGATTACGTACGTATTGAAGAAATTTATATACCTAACTTGTATCATAAAACAAGTTTAATAAGAGAGTAAGGTCTATTACTTATAAACATGCCAATCTCTTGTCTACAGATAATATGTGATTTATTTCTCAACACCCCTACTCACATGCAAGTTAATATTTTTCTTAGTTTTTATCACGAGATAAGTAGTGTAAACTCTCATTCGTCCTATGACAGATTCTGATACTATGAAGAAATTTATGGGCCTAACTTATTTATTAAAATTGGTTTAACAAAAGAGGATTGTTCATTACTTATAGACATATCCAAGATCATGTCTACAGATAATATGATATTTATTTCTCAATACACACATATATATATATATATATATATTGTGTATATATATATAGTAACGAGGATATGGTAGCCTTTGGGCTTTCCTGGTATGAAATGAGCCATTTGAGAAGCCATTAATTGCTCATCCTGCCGAGAATTAAGATTAATCTATGGTACGTGGGCTACGCCAGCTCTCAAGAACAGATCCATAAAGACAAAATTTTATGGTTTAGCCCGAGAGATTATTTACTCTCATTTGAAAGCAGGCTTATAGAATTTCTAAAGGGCGTTTTTCATGGCATATATGCAAGTGATCTTATACACACAACTTGCTTGGGCATAAAATTTGAGCTTTTCCTTTATGCATGACTCAGCTATATGCATGACGACAATGCTAGGATGACTCGCATATGTGCACCTCAAATTTCTTTTACGGTTCATGCAATTGTACTTTTTATTAAAAAATATTTTTTAAACATTCTTAATCATTAAGGGAAAAAAAATCACAAATTTACTAACAGTTACTTACTTAACCATTAAAAAACTTAAAACAGACGAGGGAGCAGTACATTTGGAGTGCACATTTGAGAGTCACCCAATCATTTTCCATTATTTTATCACTTATCTTTAGTCCCTTTAAGATCTATTTTTGGGCTCTATATATATATTGATTTAACTTCACTTTCATGCATGGCATCATGAAAAGGAAACCAAAAAAGAGGGAAATTAGGCTTTAGATGATCTCAAAAGCTGAAATAAAACAGACAAGTGACAAAATTAAAAATGGTCTGGAGCTTCTGTAGCTGGCTGGCCCCCATTGTAGGGTGGATTTGGACTGAACATATTTTGCATGGCTTGTGATTAGAAACAGGATGTAAAGAAGAAAGCACACTAACTTGATAATACAGCTTTGGACCCATCTTTCACACTAGCTAGCACTAGAAATGGCTGTTGGTCCTTGGTCCTTTTAATCCAGCTTTATAAGTACCACTGTTCAGCAATCCATATGTTCCACAAAAGCATATATGCAATATAAATGATCTGTGCTGCACGCCACAAAGAATAATGTATCGCCAAAACAAGCATAAGAAAATAAAGAGTGTCCTGTCCGATCACTTCCAACGACACATGATAGTCTGTATAAGCTGTTTTTGTTGAATTCTCAAAGGTGTTCACACTGATTTGAGGGCATCCATGATGATCAAGCATCAAAGACAGTCTGTCATGCATGCTCTCGTATTTTCTTCCACCCAAAGTAACACCACCTTAACCCATTCTTTCTACTCAGGAATAGGAATCCAATAAAGTTACAATCAAAGAATCAATCTTTTGGAACCATTCTCTCTTTTATTGTGTATTATCTTCCTGATTTCTTTCTGTGACAAGCACAGCTACCTTCGAGCCAAATTAAGCAACCACAACAGTAGAGATGGGATGTTTCGGTTTCTGCAGCTCCAAAGCCCCCGCTCCCATGCAAACTTCCATCTCTGAAACTGCTCAACAAGACCCAGAACCCAAAAATCTCAGACAAGAGGTCCTTTTGCGGATCCCAGGATGCAAAGTTCATCTGATGGATGAAGGAGAGGCCACAGAACTCGCCAACGGGGAGTTCACGCTTATCCGAATCTCCGACGAGAATGTTGCTCTTGCCACTATGGTTAAAGTTGGTGAAGATGTTCAGTGGCCTTTGACACAAGATGAGCCTGTAGTGAAGGTTGATGCCCTCCAATATCTGTTCTCTTTGCCAATAGAGGATGGGGATCTTCTCAGCTATGGAGTCACCTTTTCGGAGCAGTCTGGAGGTAGCTTGGGCTTGCTGGACTCGTTTTTGAAGGATCTCTCGTGCTTTTCGTGTCCGACATCGACGACTAGAAACAAAAACGTTGATTGGAAAGAGTTTGCTCCAAGAATGGAGGATTATAATAACGTGTTGGCCAAGGCGATTGCAGGGGGTACTGGACAGATTGTCAAGGGGATATTCACATGCAGCAATGCTTATGTCAACCAGGTTCGTCTCTATTTCACCATCCCAACACAATATGAGAAAATTAGTTGCTTTCTTAGAGACACAATTACTGTAAAGATTTTGATCAAAATGATGAAGCAGCCATATACAATGAAATATATCTGTTTATTTGTCAAAGGAAAAAGTGTTATTCCGTACATAAAAGAGTGAGGAAAGTGTAGGTCCAAAAAGGAGGAGAGATGATTATAACTAGTGCTGCAGAGGATAAAAATGGTTTCAGGGCAACAGAAGGTAACAGTAATAGAAGCACTGTCAAAGCAAAGAAGAGTGGAGGCAGCAAAGGCTTAAAACGGTATCCCAAATAATTATATGAGCAATTTCATTTATATTTCATAGTAATGTTATATGGCAACATGAAATTCTTTTCCCATAATGATGTCAATTTTGGTTTCTATTGCTTATGATTTTGAAGTGTGAGAAAGCTGTCCAAGATGACTGAAAGGATAAGTAAATCGATGCTTGATGGTATCGGTATTGCCACTGGATCAGTGATGAAACCTGTGGTCAAATCCCCGGCAGGGAAGGCAGTCCTAGCCATGGTTCCAGGACAGGTTCTCATGGCTTCACTTGACGCTGTCAGTAAGTTCTAATCCTTACATTTTTAAGCAGTGGAAATTAGTCTTTTTCTTAGATGGAAATGTGAAATTACATGTTATACTCGTCCACCCTGTCATCTGTAGACAAGGTCCTAGATGCAGCTGAAGTTGCTGAAAAACAAGCACTTTCTGCCACCTCCCGTGCTGCAACAAGAATGGTCACAAAAAGGTACTTTGACCTAGAATTACAATTACAATATTACAATGCAGACATAATACTTATTAAGACATTGTTTGTACAAGAACAATTGCATGATATATTTGATCAATCTAAAATTTTTAGCAAATTTCAAGAAGCCACCGAGTTCTAGACATTCCCTGGTCTCATCACTAACTGCTACCACATACACATGGTTTTTGTATTTTTAGCTGCACATCCTGAATCCTACCGTTTGAATGAAAAATACAAAATTCTTGGAAGCTCTGAAGAATTGTTTTTTTGATTTCATTTGCTTTCTCTAAATCGTCTAGCTTCTACCATGTCATACGTTATCATCCTAGTTGGGATTTGGGAAGACAAATATGTCTCCCAACAAGCTGATGTCAATTCAATCTATGATTATCTATTGAAACAACACCTAACCAGAAAGATATTGTCATCAATATTCACCAAAACATGAGATTTGAGCACTCTTCCGCTTAAATACGTGTTTACTCCAATAATTTTAAGATATTTTGACTTACGTAGTGAAGTTTCATCTGTAATTTGAAAATGCTGTTGTTGAGCACCAGGTTTGGGGAAGATGCAGGGGAGGCCACCGAGGATGTGTTTGCGACTGCAGGGCACTGTGCCAACACGGCTTGGAATATTTTCAAGATACGGAAGGCCATCAATCCAGCGTCATCCGTCACCACGGGAGTACTGAAGAATGCTGCAAAGGAAAAAAGCAGAAAATCTTAAAGGGCCGAAGTTGGAACAATATGTTGAATAATGCCTTGTGTCAATTTAGTGTCGTGGGGTTCTTCACTATGCCCGTCCCCAAATGATAACTTTCAGCTTGTAAACTCAGCAATAATGCCCGTTTTTATTCTTTGTTCATATGGTGGGTGTGGTATCCATGCATTTTTGCCTAGCAGGTGATGAGAAGAAAGCTGGCAAAGAGGTTTATCAACTAATCTTTTTAAGAATCGTGCCTATATTTCATCTAAGCTCGGGGCCTCGTTTGTGTAATTAGGAGGTCGCAGATATAGTTGAAGAGGATAGAGTATGTTGTGCCCAATGGGAGCAAAATGCTCCCCAGGTCACAGTCATTGCCCCAAAGCTGTCTGTTGGCAAATCCCAACAGCCACTAACCTTGGTTTTTTACATTTCCAAATCCTCGTTTCAGTGTAATATGTAGTGCAATTCAGAATGCTACCATGAACTCGTGCCTTTCAATGCTTTGTTGTTTTTATCAATGAAACAAAATTTTTTTGATGTGATTGAAAGGCAAAGTCCAAGCACTGACCCCTAGGCATGATTGACTAGTGATACTAGAAAGTCATAGATTACTCAGACCATTAAAATCTATTATAATTGCCTAATAAACAAAGCGACTTGTGGCTCTCTGTTCCTGTCTCACAGCAAGGCGTCTTCTTCCATAGGTCGTGGCACCCCACCACAGTGCCAACCTCCGAGACGTAGGGAGGAGCTCTCCTCCTTTCCTCCCCCTCCAAGAGAGAAACTGCTCTTTCTAGCTAGTCAACCAAGCTACCTTTCTGGTTTCTCGTAGCATTTTGAAACCCCCGTTTCGTCTAAAGTTTTTGTTATTGCTTAGATTCGTAACTTCCAAAACCATTCGACCCCTCCAATTTTGTCCCTACCTTGTCGCTAGACACCGATTCCTAGTCCCACTTATCAGCACGTGGACTACACATGCTGATGTCGTCACCTTTGGAATCAACCTTACTTCTTCACACTCTCTTCTAAGACTGTAAATAAATAAGTCTGTTTAATAATCTACTCAATACTCATCCGGTCAAACTTAAATTAAACTTGACTCGTGAAAAAAAAAAAAAAACAAAAAAGAAACAGGTACCCGCTCAATTAGTATTTGACACATCCTTGATTAAATTCAACTCGAGTAAGGTTTGTTTAGATCTGCTCGTTTGTGCTTGAGTTGCCTCGTTAGTTTGATTAGATTAAAGCTCATTTATATATTAATAAATATATACGTACGCCTATATATATACATATATATATATATATATGTATTAGCTAATAATATAAGCATATTACTTTTATAATTAAATATATAATATTAACTGTTGCTCAGATGACTAACACAAGAGGGGGGTGAATTGAGTTGTATTTAAAAAATAACAATTATAAATCAAATATACAATATAAAATATAAACAAAATACGAAACAATAATAAATATAAAGAGTAAGGGTAAGAGAGAAACAAGTCCAGTATGTTAACGAGATTCGGCCCCACTGCCTACGTCCTCGCCTCAAGCTACCCCTTGAAAATCTCCAAATTTACTATTCAACCTCTTTTAGGTGGAGATAGAAATCTATTATACCTTTGAACAACACTGCTATAAAACACCCTTTACACTTGCAATCACCTTACACGTGATGATTTAACTATTCCCTGTGTAAAATATTTTCTCCATGCACAAGGGTTATACACACACTTTTATTGATATAAGAGCTGATAGTGGGTAAGTTATCAGAAAATACTCTTCAATGAGTGAAATAAAAATAATACAGCGCAAACTATATCTCTCTCAAAATGAATAAGGATTAAGGCTCAATGTTTAGAGAAGAGAAAATGAAAGTTTTGAATGAATGTTGTATGTTCTTGATGTTGTAAATGTGAAACTCTCAAATGATCTATTTATAGACACATGAGACTTCATATTCAAATTTAAAAAGATTTACATGTCAAAGACAACATCATTCACTTTTTCAAAAAATTCAAATAAAAGGTTCTTCATTTTCAATTATCAAAGACAACATCATTCATTTTTCAAAAACTTCAAATCTAATATTTTACTTTTGGCATATGACAAAAGGAGCATACTTTACTTTTCAAAATATTCAAACATAATTTTTTTACTTTTTTGCATATGACAAAAGGAGCACACTTTACTTTTCAAATTTTTCAAACAAAAATTTTTTGCATAAGTAAAAAAAAACATCAATCACTTTTGAAAATATTCAAATAAAACATGCACATGGGAAAGATGACAATTAATCATTTTTAATATTTCAAAGTTCAAACATTTAATCAAGGCATGCACATGTAAAAGATGACAATCAATCATCTTTCAAATTTTTTAAATTTAATTTTCAAAATATTCATGCACATGTGGAAAATATATTTTAATGCTTTATGATAAAATATTAGTTTTGAACCTTAATCCTAATTTCGAATTTTTAAGAGATTTACAACATTACTCTATGACTTTAATGTGAACTTGTTCTCTTCTTGATCATGCTTATTTTCCTGATGTGCTTGACTCCATTGTGTAAACAACTTGAGTTTGAAACTTCTTTATTCTTTGAATTCATTTGTTATTATCAAAATCCATGTGTAAATATATAATTATACAAAATTTAAAACCTTGAATTCAACATTAACCTCGCCTATATATTTAATATGCTTCATAACTATATTTTATAATTTATACAATAATTAGTCGATAAGATTTAACAAGTTTATAGACTAGTATGTGAGAACGATATGTGAAATAGATATATACTATCATATTATGTGTATGTATTAATAATTTATGTACACATATAAAATATTGTTATTATGAATAAATATCAACTAACTACATATTAATTATTTATAATTTTTAAAATCTTTTAATTCAATAGAGGTTTTAGTTGTTAGTTATACAAAAATATTAGATTTTTTTTATCTATTTAATTTATTAATTATTAAATCTTATTCAAAAGAAAAAAGAAACAACTCGAGCCGAGCTTGAGCTCGAGCTCCTTTTTGAGACGAGCTCGAGCTTAAGTTGGAATATTATTTTACCGAGTCGAGTTCAAACAAATGTTAAATAAAAATCTCGAACTCGAGTCTTTTTAGTTGAACCGAGCTCGGCAATCCAAATACCGGCTCGCCTAGATTAAAACCCAACTCTCCTCTAAACACTTTGTTTCCCATATGAGCAATAATTGTGTTTTTTTTTTTTTTTTGTAAGTGTTTGAAAGCTTGATGACTTTTGGGAATGTATAGCTATGATCTCACCACTTTCCAAATCGAAGCTCATCAGAAGTGGCTTTTATTCACCTACGCTATCTAAGAATGCATAAGGTGCTGGATTAGAAGTCTTTAAATGGTATCTCGAGACTTTTTTTTTTTTTTTTAAAAGGAGTGGACTGATTGCCCACTATATTATTAAAACAGTCCTCACTTTAGGTGGAGGGAAACCATGATTACATAACCCAAACTATGACCACACTGGAGATACTTATACTAAAATAAAGGACTCCAAACAACAATTACAAGGACGACAATGGGCACAACAAATATTAACGGATACGTAAATAGGGGAGATTAAGTTTATCCGTTCGGATGAGGCCTCAGAGTTCCCTCGATAATTGCATGACATTATTCTGTACTTGGTTTTTCCCTTGTGCACCGAGTTTCGCCAAGTAGTTGGCTGGGGCGATACCTTCCGGAAGGTATGTTTGATTGAGTGCTCACCTTCTTGGAAAATTTTTAAGACTTCCTCTCAATAGTCTTCTAGACACCACACTCCGCATATAGCACCACTAAGCCACTTAACCACCAGTAGTGAGTCGGTTTCCACCTCCACCACATTAATCCTCTATTCTTGACAGATCTTTAGTCCATTTAGGATTGCCCTCAATTCAGCTGCGTTATTACTACCGACACCGAGGTCCACTAAGAAGGCAAAAATTGAATTTCCAATGTCATCTTGAAGGAGCCCTCCTGCACCTGAAGCACCAAGACTGCTGCTTCCGTCTGTGTTGAGTTTATATCTCCCCTATTTAGGCTTTATCCACCTGACCACTTGTGTGCGTTTTAGCCTCACTAGGATTACATCAATATTTAGACTCTTCAGCATTTCTTTATCCCCACGTACATCCTTCTGAAATCTTGAAGAATCCTTCATCAATCTGGACATCCAAAATTTGATCGCTTGCCACAATTCTTCTATTGAGTCGGTTTTTCCTCCCGTTCGTGCCCTGCATCTTCTCAACCATAATCTCCACATTACTATGGAAGGGAGTACACCCCAGCTTACTCCCATTTGAGATGACTGAGATGCACGCCTAAACCATAGTGACATGTTTTCCTTCCACGTTAATCCCTCCCGAAAAGGAATTCCCAAGTGTTGAGCACATCTCCTCCATATTTGTTGGGCAAAGTCACCAACATAGAGCATGTGGCTAATATCCTCATACCCACCTGCAAGGCAATAGTTACATTTCGATACCACTGGGATCCCTATCCTTCTCAATCTATCATCCACACTAAGGCTGTTGTTCCACGCTTTACATACCATGATCGAGATTTTTTTCGGTAGAGATTCATGCCAAACCCAGGCTAACCATGGAGTTTCCGGGCACTTCACTCTCAGGCATTCCCAAGCATTTCGAACCATAAACTTTCCATCTTTGGATAGTGTCCATATGAGCAGATCACGCCCTTCTCGAGGATTTCCCAGAATTTTTAGTATCTCCTCCATTCCCCCCCCCCCCCCCCCACCCCCTCCAAACCAGACGCTCTATAAGCTGCATGTCCCATATGTTATCTATTTTGCACTCACGTATCTTGAGTCTAGGGGATTCTGTTATTTCTAAAGCATCAACCAATGGTCCATCTTCCATCCAAGAGTCCAAACAAAAATTTATGCCACCCCCACGCACTTTCTAGTGAGAATGCTCCAGAACATAAGGAACTTGCTTCATCACCATTCTCCAAAAGCGGGAGCCTTTCATGTTCTGTACAAGAGATAGATGATTGCCCCTCACATATTTCCCTCGAAAGAAACAAGCCCATAGAGAGTCGTTGTTAATAATATTCCAGGCGAACTTCATGTGTAAAGATTTTTGCGTCTCCTCTAAGTCCCAGATTCCCAATCCCCCTTCGGAAACTGGCTTGCAGACTTTTCTCTAGGCATACCATTTCTTTTTTGGTATACCATCCGTTTCACCCCAGAAAAAGGAGCTAAGTATGCGATTCATGGTGGAGATTACTAGCTTAGGCACCTGCAATATTGAGAGAAGATAGATTGGCATACTCGACAAGACATGCTTTAGAAGAATAAGTTTACCTCCTGCTGACAGTAATCTCATCTTCCAGCCACTGACTTTTTCTCGGATCTTGTGGATTAAGTCTTCCAAGTGCCGACCATTGAGTTTGCCGTCTACTATATTCACTCATAAGTATTTAAACGGGAAATGACCTTCTCCAAAGCCCGTAATACTAAGGGCTTCTCTTCTTCTAGCTGATGAGATATACTTGGAGAAAATTATGGCCGATTTCTCCCTATTCACTTGCTGCCCAGACCACTTTTCATACACACCCATTACCTTAACCAGTGCTTTTATAGATCTCTTAGCTCCATTGGTGAAAATTACTATGTCATCTACGTATAACAAGTGTGAGATGAGAGGCTTTCCTCTATCTTGAGAAAACCCTCCAATTGTTCCATTGTCATATTTGCTCTTTAACAACCTTGTGAACACTTCCTTCATCAAAATAAACAAGTATGGCGAAAGGGGGTCTCCCTGTCGAAGGCCTCTTTCCCCCTTAAAGAGCCCTTTAATAGTACCATTCAAGAGAATGGAATACCATGGTGTCATTATACACGTCTTGATCAGCCCACAAACCTCTTCCGAAAAGTCGAAGGAACCCAAAACATGTAGCAAGAAGTTCCAATTCACGCAATCGTACACTTTAGACATGTCTTTTTTTTTTTTTTTTTTTTTAATGTATGGAATGGGCCATTTCTTGGGTCAAGCTGATGTCTTCGAGGATACTCTTCTTGGGTATGAAGGCCCCTTGTTCTGAAGATATCATTCTCGGCAGTATGTGTGTGAGCCTTACTACAATTATTATTTTAGCATACTTTGTATATCACGGAACATAGGCTAATGGGCCTAAATTTATCAAATCCGGTTGGTTGCTATACTTTGGGGATCAAAGCCACATAGGAGGCCGTATAAAACTGTGGGAGTTGTTTTCCTTCAAAAAATTCTTTTACTGCGTTTACCACATCACCTTGTATAAATTCCTAGCAGTTTCTATAAAATCTCGAGCCAAATCCATCTGGTCCCGAGCTACTTTCCATTGGAATACTGAAGAGAACCAACTGAGTTTCTTCTACTGAAGGACATTTTGTGATTTCTTTATTCTCCTCTTCCATAATAATTTTGTCAATAAACGGGCTCAGATCTGGTAACCCCCCCTCTCCTCCTTGGCTCAACAATTCTTGAAAGTATTGAACAGCTCCCTCGTGAACTGCTTCAAGAGATTCAAAAGAATTTCCATCAGTTTTGAGCATTTGATTAACTTGATTTTGCTGCCTTCTCTTCAAAACCTAGTGGACGAACCGAGTGGAAGAACCGAGTGTTATTATCACCTGCTCTAAGCCATATAACTCTGGCCTTCTGCGCAAGCATTGACTCCTCCCTACTTTTCCATGTTTCTAGCTCAATTTTAGAGATTAATAGATCTTGTTCCACTGCTTCCTCATATTCCTCCTGTAGATGTGAATCTAGTACTTCAATTCTCTGCTCTAGCTCATGAATCACTATTTCCACTCAACCAAATTTTTCTTTGTTCCATGTTTTGAGAACCTGTTTCATACGCTTTAGTTTAAAGGCCAGATTCTCCAATCATCTTCCAGTCCCTTCCTCCTCCCAACATTTTTTGGCTAATGTAAAAAATTCTTTGTGTTCCATCCAAATTTGTTGAAATCGAAACGGAGATGGCCCGTACCTTTGGAAGTTTTGAATACAAGAGACTATCATTGGAGAGTGATCTGAGGTATTGCGCTCCAAGTAAGTTAACAGCGTCTAAGGGAGCAAATCTAGGAGCTGTGTATTAATAAAACCTCTATCCAGCCGAGCCCAACACCTTGCTAACCCTTCTTGCCCATTGCACCAGGTTAGCCTATTTCCTTGGGAATTGATTTCGAGTAGCCCACACTCATTGATCCCGTTGTTAAATTTCTCCATTGCTATCATAAGGCAAGGAGCACCCCCCCCCCCCAGTTGTTCATCATTAGTTCTTATGATATTGAAGTTCCCTAGAATCATCCAAGGTAAATTCATCTGCGCCTCCTCCTCCAAATCCTTCCATAGTTGCCTACGAAGCCCATAATTACATTTAGCATAGAAAAATGTTATTAAGAGCTCTATGCTCCCCTTCGATATTTTTGCCGTAATAAATTGATCGCTCATGCGAACAACGTTCGCGTTTACATTTTTATCCCACAACAACCAAATTTTTCCAGCGTGTGCTTGATTAGACCACCCATTATCCAGCCATAGTAATTTCTTAATGTTTTCCATCTTCCTCTCATCCACAAATGTCTCTGCTAGTGCTACAACTTTAGGATTGAATTTTTTAACTAGCTTCTTCAACCTATCCCTTGACGTGCCCAGGCCCCTGATATTCCAATACATTATAGAATCTATCATAAATTAAGCTTTGAGGGACGGTTAATGACTCGCTTGGTACTTTTGGTTGCACTTAAGCTATCTTTCCTCGTATCCTTATTTTTTACTCCACTATTTCCTTCCTCAGACAAGTGGTACTTTTCTTTTCCTATTGTGACATTTAATTCGCCTTCTTCCTGATCAGACAAGGATTAGAGCTCTTCCATTGTTTCGCCCACTTGTTTCTCTTGTCCCCAATCATCCATAGGTACATCTTCTATTAGTACAAGATCCTCTTCCCTACTAACGTCTCCATGAATTTGTTTCAAGCTATCTAGAACAATTCCCTGTGAGTCCATCAAACCATCTCCCTTTTCAATATGGGAGTTCATACTATCCAGCCCTTGCTCTTACCCAACTTGTGTTTCCTGTTCTACCCACTGCTCTTCTTCTTGCTCTGTCAATCTAACATTCTTCTCTCCAGCCTGAACGGGTCCTTCCAGTACTTCCACCACGCCAAACTTTGTTCCGTATTTTCCTCCCATGTTAGTTTTCCCTCCTTCAGCATTCGGTTCCCTTCTAACTTCACAGTACTCCTTTACAACCTTCTGTTTTCCTGTTCTTTCAAATTCTATTCTGTTCTTGCCTCTCCTGCAAGTCCATTTGTTGTGGCCCTGCATTTTACAGAAAAAGCAAAAGGCTGGCAGTGTCTCAAACTCCACTTCTTGTTTAAAGCCAGACCCCAGCGCACCTATCCAAAAATAGTCAAAGTGATGTCGGGAGGCATCCATTTCCAGGTAGACTCGAGCACCATCCGTTCTTGTCACACAACGAGTTGAGTTATCAGACCGAATAAAGTTTCCAAGTGGTGTCGTTAAGATCTTGAGGATTGAATCATGATAGAAGTTTGGTGGTAAACCTGGAAGCATTACCCAGACTGGGACTATCGGAGATTCCTCATCCTCAGTAAAGCCCGGCATCCAGTATAAGGCTCTGTAAGGAACTCCATTTACCTCACTTGCCTCATGGGAGAAAGCCTTATTAAAGTCCTCCTCCGATGTAAGATGTACAAAAATATTTATATTCTTTCTCATAGAAGAGACAACCGCAATACCCCCTAAGCCCCATCTGTTGCATATGAAAATTCTTATTGCATCAAGAGTTGGCCTCTGCCTAAGTAACTTTAGAACCAGGAAATACCTGGAAGGTGCCGCCGAAATTGCCATTTCTTCCTTGGAAAACATAAAGCATACCTGCCTGTCAATGATTTTGGGGGCCGCATTGGAAGGTTTACTTTCGACAAGGGCTATGGAATAGCCAAGACCAGATCAACAAAGGTCCTAGATTTTAATGATGGCGTGGGATCACCTGACTGGGCCATGGGATGGCCTTGATGGCACGAGGTCCCTCGAAGGGGATGACTTAATTTTATATTATGGGATCTTCTTGCAATAGATATTACAAGCAATCCAATCAATAGATTGCTCCAACAATCGTATTTACGACAGCCAATCATGGAATCAAACTAGCTAATTAATTAGTTGGTATCGTTTTGTCGATTCAAAAATTTTATGTGCAATCAGTTTTACGTATTTTTTTGTATATTTTATTGATGTGATTGGTTGTATATTAAAAAAATTAATGCAGTAAATCATATTAGTGAAGTGTACATAAAATATATAAAAGTGACTATATGTAACATTACTCTTTTCGATTAGGTTTAAATTTGTGTTACATTGTATTTAATCATGGATGATGACTCATTTTGAGATCTCGACCCTCAATATCATGTATATTGTTTTATTTAATAATGAAAATTTTCTTTGTACCGTAAAAAAATATTTACAATCGACCAATAGAAATACAAAATATAAATTTCGAACTTCGTCTATTGATGGCTCGCGATTTTCAATGACCACTCTAACTCTAGTCAGTGGCAATGTGCACATTTTTGCTGTGAGAAATTGAGAATATTCTATTGCAGTTGGTGACTCAAAGCAATATTCCAATATTGGATGGGCGTTTTTGAATAATTGCCTTCAGTATGCATGGCTCTGGTTCCAATATTTGATGACGTATTGAAAAAATTTATAAGCTAACTCATCTTATAAAATAAGTTTAATAAAAAAATTATTTATTATTTATAAATATGTCTAAAATTTTATTTACGGATAATGTGTGGTTTATTTCTCAATACTCTCACTCACGTAAAGGTTAATAATTTTTCTAATCCTTATCATAAGATAAGTAGTGTAAGTCTCATTTGTCTTATGACAGACTCTGATACCATAAAAAAATTTATAGGCTTAACTCATCTCTTAAAGCCGATTCAACAAAAGATAGTTGTTCGTTGCTTATAAACATGTTCAAGATCTTGTGATCTGCAAGTAGTGTGAGATTTATTTTTCAACACACACACACAAATATATATATATATATAGAGTAATACTATATACCATACTCTCATCTTATTTTCATCCTATTAAGTAAGATGTAGCTTAATTATTATTATTAGATGAAAAAGAAATATGTAATAAATGATCATTTGATAGTGATAACTGTGTCACATCATACCTAATAGGATGAAAGTGAAATGATAGTATGGTATATAGAGTTTTATATATATATATATATATATATATATAGTGTAACGAGGATATGGTGGCCGTTGGGCTTTTCTGTTATGAAATGAGCCATTGAATAGCCCTTGCTAAACGCGCCGAGAATTAAGATTAATCCATGGTACGTGGGCTACGCCAGCTCTCAAGAACAGATCCATAAAGACAAAACTTTATAGTTTAGCCCGAGAGATTATTTTCTCTCATTTGGAAGTAGGCTTATTGAATTTCTAAAGGCCGTTTTTCATGGCATATATGCAAGTGATCTTATACACACAACTTGCTTGGGCGTAAAATTTGACCTTGTCCTTTATGCATGACTCAGCTATATGCATGGCGACAATGCTAGGATGACTCGCATATGTGCATCTCAAATATCTTTTACGGTTCATGCAATTGTACTTTTTATTTAAAAATATTTTTTAAACATTCTTAATCATTAAGAAAAAAAAAATTACAAATTCACTAACAGTCATTTTCTTAACTATTAAAAAAATTAAAACAAATGATAGAGCAGTATATTTGGAGTGCACTTTTGAGAGTCACCTAATCATTTTCCATTATTTATCACTTATCTTTAGTCGCTTTAAGATCTATTTTTGGGCGATATATATTGATTGAACTTCACTTTCATGCATGGCATCATGAAAAGAAACCCAAAACAGAGAGAAATTAGGCTTTCGATGATCTCAAAAGCTGAAATAAAACAAACAAGTGACAAAAATAAAAATGGTCTGGAGCTTCTGTAGCTGGCTGGCCCCCATTGTGGGTGGATTTGGATTGAAGATGTTCTTGTGGTGGCTTTTTAAAAAAATGATTTTAATAAAATAGATAGGAATTACGATTCATTTTAAAACATTTTTTCATTTCATGCAAGGATATAAAAAACTCTATGTTTATAAATAAAACTCGTTTCTTAATTAAAAAAGTTATAACGGAAAATATTAAATTTTATAATTAAAGTCTATCGTGCAAAATAACGTGCCTACGCTTTCGTGCTCTTCTCCTTGGGCTGTGCCCGTCCTGACGCGTCATGCTTATCTTGTTCTTGAGAGGGCACACATAAAAACTAAAATGAATCAATGACTCGTAAGCATTACTTCATATAGTTAAAATATAATAACAAAGATTTTCAGTCATGCAGTCATGACTCCATACATATCATACGTATCATACATAGACATGCAATTTATTTTAAAACGTTGCGAGGTAGGGTTTTTCTTCAAAAATGTTTTCTTCTCGTAAAATAGTTCCCCACGCCTCACAACCTTCATTTCTTAAAGAGTCTGTTCATGCGTATATCTTTTCTTACATACATTCATGCATACGTTTTTTCATATATACATGCAATCTTTCTTAACATACATGCATACATTCTTTCTTATCGTTTTTATTGGCCATTGCACACTGTTGGACCCCGTGTACTAGGGTTAGCGGTCTTTTAGACTTGATTCCACCCGTGGCCATGAGTTGGGAATCCATTTCATCAGGGTGCAGCACTTGATGCACTACCAGTACTACTTACTCGGCATTGGAATCTGCCCAGTCCATTCCTTTGGTACCTTTCCATTTCTGTTCAAGTGACCGTTATGTATCTTCATACATCATGCATTAAGTCCATTCATTCACTTTCAATTCTTTCGTTCATTTACAGTCCTTTACAGTTCTTTACAGTCCTTACAGTTCTTTCATTCAGTTCTTACAATTCTTATAGTCCTTTCGTTCATAAAAGTCATTTTAAAAGTATAATTTTAAAAACAATTTTCTTTTGTGGCATCCTTTAGAAAGTCGGTTCATGCATATTTTAAAGCATCGTTCTGTTTCCTTTCATGAACATACATATAATATGTACCGCATATAGCATCCATACACATGTATATACTTACATACTTTGGGTGCGTGAAAATGAGATGTCAAGAAGGGCCGTTACTTACGTATACTTGAAAATTTATGTTTAGCGTTCTTTCTTAAAAAGTCTTTCATGTCATTTCGTAAAGCATTTTAAGGAAAAGCTTTCGTTTTTGTCTTCATTTATTTAAGAAAATTATAGAAGAGTATGAACACAATACTTACCTACACTTCATGCCATACTCATTCCATGCGTGTGCATGCTAAATGGCAACCTATATGCATACACATAACCTTACATCATTCTCTATTTAATGCATAAGCAACTATACTAAAAATAGAACTATGTTTCACTTGGAACACTCTCCATCCATCCATGGGCTCTTATGTGTCATTTACTATGCTAAAACCTTCAGGGTCCTATTCCTTAAAGTGAACCTTTGTAATTCACCTTAGGGTTAAAACACTAAGACTTTTGTCTTACTCTTCTATTTCCACATTTCGACTCATGATTCTGATTGACAGAATCACGCGTTCCAACCTTAGATGATATACTCGTCACTACCTTCATGCATGCTAACCCATACTCAATCCTATTCTCATCCATGCATGCCACATGACTTTAAGCCAACTCTGAGACTTAAACATCATGCAATCATGCTGATAATAGATTACCCATTACATATGGTAAACCTGTTTGGCACACATGTCACCAGAGACACATGTACCTTATCCCTTTTATCACCTAAGACTAACTTATAATTCAATGAACGCCCACTTGTATAAACAAGCTCCATACTTCGATACCAACTTACTCAAACCCGGTCGATAGGAGTCTTCCTACTTCCTGACCCTGTACAAGTTCAATCCGACACTTTTACAAGAGGATTGCATCCACAAATGTACCTCTGTCACATCACGTAGCTCGAGACTAATCTCGAGTTACGGCACGACACTCGTCATGCTTCTGTTGCACTACTCCGATACCTTTCTACCACTTCACACATAACCTCAAACATAAGTCAACTGCAAGGTGACACCCGTCATCTTGGACTACAGGCCACGTCACAACTATTTCGGGACACTGTTACAAAGTTCCCGACGCTACACAACACACTCTACGCTCCTCAACTACAAAACCATCCAAACCTTCATGACACATCGTCTGGTGTATTACAACATTGCATCAAGTGCGCTTCACGTGAACTCTCTTCCACTCATACTATGCCACGCACCACTACGATGCAAGCCACACGGTTCGTCGCTGCACTACATGGAGTACACTTCACATGTACTCATTTCACACCATGCCGAATCACAATTGCAGCATATACCTCAACTTATACTCACAGCACAATCCACAACACTACACAGTTATGCCCAACACTTCGTTACATGGCCACACTTCACAGCGAACTCAATAATTACTAACAACATAGTCTATAGTCCAACCAAGCAACTAACATTAATATAAATAATGAGAGATAGAGGGTTATACCATCGACGGGATAACTCATACGTCGCTTGCTGCCCGTCATGATCAAGGCGTCGGATGAGTTGTATGTGGCGGTTAACACCGCGTACAGTGGCAGTTAGCAATGTATAGTGGTTGTTCACCACATAAAGTAGCGGTTTGAGCTTGGTAATCGCTAGGCGTGGTCTTGGAAAGGCTCAAGGTGGCCTCATGGTGGTTTGGGTGGCGGAGCATGGTGGCATCACGCTGTGAACAGTGCATCCGAGGGTATGAGAGTGCATGAGAGAGGTGGGGATGGGTTGGACCTCATGGCTAGGCATGGAAGAGCTTGAGGGAGGTGTGGTAGATGGTTGGTGGCTAGATAGTGGCTCACGGCGGCGAATCGGCCATGGGTAATGTAAACCGTGCATGAGAAAGTGGGGGAGAGTAAGAGTTGTGGGTAACTCAGTTGGACATTAAAATGGCTGGGGGAGGTCGTGGTGGTGAGAGGATCATGGTGGTAGTGGTAAGGTAGCATAGTTAGCCGTACACAGTGGTGAAACTGTGTGTGTGTGTGTGACCCAACGGAGAGACAAAGAGGTAGGGGAAAGGAGACCATGGAAAGGAAGCCCATGGAGTGAGGATTCCGTTGGTGGTAGTTGGAGGCCAAGCTGGCCGTGTATGGTGGAGAAATGGGTGTGAAACCCATTTTGGTTGTGATGCTGTGGGAGGAGGGCACGTGGGAGCTCGCCGGTGGGAGAAGATGTTGGCCGGAGGGAGAGGGACAGCTTGTGACGCCCCCAAATTCCGTTTGGGATCGGACGGATATTTGAAGCGTCGAGACATGCAACACAAGGTTACCTGCCCCCGTTCATGATATATAAGATGCAATGTTCCTAATATGCATTTAACATTATGCAATATTCGTAGCGGATAATTTTTTTCTTTAGCAATACTATGCACCAAATTGAAAATATCTCAAATGCTTAAAACATACTTCATACATAAAGACCCATTGAACAACTAAGATCACAACACTAGTCCAAAATGGTTATGATCCAAAAAGTACTAGAGATGCAACTCCATCGTACAAGTAGTAATTTACGTTAACTACTATATTAACATTGACGTGGCACCGTCGCTTAGTCAACTGTGTCTAGTGATCAGCTCCTGATTCTCGTTTAGGTCCTGTAACAAGATCTACCATTCTGGGGGAATGGTAGTTGGGACTACCAAAATGAGATTTGATTACAAATCTCAGTAAGTTAACAAAAAAACTTCCACACAAGCTAATGATGCATGGATGACAGTAAAAGCATAAATGCATAATCAAATTCATAAGTAATTAAAGCATAACTTGACGTATAACATAATATAATTGACATAACTTAAATTGAAACGGAACTGAACTTGACTTGACATGAACTTGATTTGAAACTTGTCTTAACATGAACTTGTTCTAAAACTTGACTTAACATGAAAAATACATACTCCACAGTTGTTGTGGCCCCATGTACATAGCATAATTAATATAACTTAAATTGAAACGTGAACTGAACTTGACTTGACATGAACTTGATCTGAAACTTGACTTATCATGAACGTGTTCTGAAACTTGACTTAATATGAAAAATACATACTCCACAGTTGTTGTGGCCCCATGTATTCTACGTGTAAATACATACTCTACAGTTGTTGTGGCCCCATGCATTCTACACATCACAATGCAGTTAAATACATACTCCACAGTTGTTATGACCTCATGTATTCTACGTGTAAATACATACTCCACAGTTGTTGTGGCCCTATGTATTCTACACGTCACAATGCAGTTAAATACATACTCCACAGTTGTTGTGGCCCCATGTATTATACGGAAACTTATTCTTTAACTGCTTAAATACATACTCCACAGTTGTTGTGGCTCCATGTATTCTACGTGTCACAATTGCTGTGACCCCATACATAAGTAATCAAGATGAAACGTGACTGGAATACGAAAGGACTAAAGCCCTGACGTAACATAACGTGACTTGAATATAACTTGAAATACATGACCAACTTGAGATAGAAACATTTCGTAACATAGCATAACATATAATAGACAACATATTTAATATGACATACTTGCAACAGTGAATATTACATGACTTGACATACATGTAATAGATGGCATACTTAGCATGACGTACTTGTAATGTACAACAATACATGATAGAATATATTATGTAACAGATAAAAACTGATGACGGAATAAATTCTGTATAATAGAAAATTACGTGATAACTTGGCATGGCATGACATATATGATAACACACATACATACACTATAGTTCCTTTACTTAGCACACATACACAGTAGACTGCTAGTAAGTTAAAAGCTAACTTACCTCGATCTCCGCGTTTCTTATAAAACCTTAAGCGCGATCACGAGGAACTGTAATTAGTGATTCTAAAAGTTAGCACTAAATCACTAATAAATTTAAATATAAAAAATACTAACTTAAAGAATAAAATTTCCATTTTACTCTCTACATGTAGGAAAATGACCGTTTTACCCATAACTTAAGGATTTTGCATATTAACTCCAAAAATCACCAAAATTTACATGCCTCATGTAAATTTTATCCTCAATTCAAATATCAATTTAGAAAAATTTAAAACTAATCACAACTATTAAAACTCCATAGGGCCGAAATTCTCATATGTTATTTTTATTGATTTTTGTTTCCAATTTGTTTTGATCAACCTTTTGATCTATGACTTATAAATATGTGATCTTCAAACCAAACCATCACATGGTTTAAAAAGATATCCTAAAACATATATAAGCTTCTAATTCAAGATCAAATGGTTAAAAATTAACCAAAACATAAATTTAGCCAAGAACATCCACACTTTGACTTATCTGAATATCTCTTTACATAAAATTTCATATCTTTGAAACTAACATTAAATATCTTCAAAATAATAATATAACATGTATGTAAGATGCCTAGGATCATCCAATAAAATAATCAAAGTCATTGGAATAGATTTAGACCACCAAAGAGTTAAACTTTCTCAAAATAGAAACTGTTTTTCCTCTTCCAGTTTCTAAGTTTCTAAATCTAAGAAAATATTTCATCAAAACCTTTAATCATGCAAAAATCCTCAACCAATAGTCATATATACATGTTAACAATACTTCATAAAAATTTCGGACCCATAACTATCCATTAGCTTGGTCAAAAACTCCAAACTATAATATATTCTCCAGTTTATCTCCCAGAATGACCTTTCTATAGTTTACATATATTTGACTGACCAAATGATCTTCAAATGGGACAAATAAGATATCTAAGTAAACTAGACTAAAAAAGGAACAACTTATATGAAGGAGACTTTATGATAAAATACTTACAAAAGCTTCGAAATGGGCGTGTAATAGAACTCCTAAAAGCTGTCTGAGAGAGAGTGTTTGATATTCTTTTAATAGAAAGTGTAAATGAAGATAATTTCGTGGGGAGGGGTGGCTGGAGATACTTATGGATGAGATATGGAAGAGATGAGACTGGAGTGAAAGTTAAGTGTAGGACTCTCTTACCCGAAGTGAGAGTTAAGTGTAGGACTCTCTTACCCAATAATATCCATGAAATTAGCTTAAAATATTTTTATCCAATAATATCCACAAAATTAGTTTAAAATATTTTTATCCAATAATATCTACAAAAATTAGCTCAAGATATTTTTATCCAATAATATCTACAGTTTTGAACAGACGTTTCGTCCGAAAATATGAAAAAATGTTATTGCGCCATAAGACCTTAAATAACCCTTCGAGTCTAATGGCACAAATCATAATACATTTTGACACTTCTAACTATTTCCAATAATCAAAAACATATTTCGGATACCATAGTAAATAATAACACTAACTATGTAGTTAGACTAAAACCTATACGATTAATGGATTCGTGAAAACTTATGGGGTCTTCACGAGATTACTAAATCTAATAAAAATTTTACAATTAAATTTCTTAGCGGGCTGTTACATAGCTGGTGATTGGCAGTAAGGCCATGGGTGGCTGGTGGTGAGGCCATGGGTGGCCGGCGAAGGTTAGGTTGGAGGAGGGAATGGTTCGACTATAGAGAAGCCGTGCATGTCGGGTTTAAGGGAGGGAGATGAGAGAAATTGAGGAGAAAAAGAGAGGGGCTTAAGTATTTAATCTAGACCATTCATTTTGGGATCTTCAAAACGATATATTGTTGAGTTTAAAAATTGATTTAAAAACATGTAAGTGTTTATTTAAGTAAACACTTAGAGGAATTAAGATAGAATATTATTTTATAAACTAAAGTTTATAAAATAATATTCCTTCATCATTAATAAAAATGATGAAGTCTCATTAATCATTCGAAGATGATAAAACCATTTAAATTAATTTAGAGGTTTCAACATAAATTTAAAACTCGTACCATTTTTAAATGACTAAAATATTTAATTTAAATAATTTTTCACAATTATAATATTTTTAGAGCTCATCAAAATATTATAATTGTGTTATTTAAAAACAAGTTTAGTCCAATAACATTGAAAATATCACATATAAATGTTTCTAAAGTATTTAAAATAATAGGCTTGCTTTAAAATCTGTTTGGTATCTTTTAAAATACGCAATCGAGATATAGCACGTAAAATGAGACTTGTAATTAAAGAAAAAAGAAGGTGCGGGTTATCACAACTCTCACCGATTATCTATATGTAAAAAATTATACTTTTTAGCTATTAAGGATGAAAAGGGGCTCACAATGGATGATGTAAAGTCAAATAATTTGATTTTGACTTACAGTATTTGTAAACCGACATCCAAATTTGATGCTTAGTGTTGATTATTGAAGAAGTAAATATGTATTTTATTATTTTTTATAACACTCTATCTTTTCTCTCCATCTACATTTATAAACATCTAGATACTTTAATTAGAATATAATTACTAATTAAAATATAATAGGTAAAATAGTAAAATATGATAAAATAAAATAAATTAATAATTACAAAAATTAAATATTTTTGTAATTATTAATTACTCATTACTATATAATAAATAAATGGATAATTCAATGTAGATATTTGATGTGAATAGTCAAAATTAAATTCATCTCATATTATTTTATTATTATATAATGAAAAAATAACTATTTTAATGTAGAAATTTATGTTAATAAAATTAAAATATAAATTTATCTTATATTTATTAAAAATATCTTTTATATATGCATAATTCATTAACAATGCTTTAAGAAAACTAACTTGATAATGTTATAAAACTTTCTAAAAGGAAAGAGAGATAGAGCTCAAAGAAGTTATGAAACTTATGAATTTCTTAAAGGATTCAACGATATATATAGGCGTACAAAGGAGACTATGCTTTTGACGGCTAGCTTACTATGCTAGTACTATGCTAGCACTATACACTATGCATATGTCGGCTAACTCACTATGCTGGTATTATGCTAGCACTATGCACTATGCATTTGACGACTAGATAAATATGGTCATACAATTCAAGATAGTTTATAACACTTTCCCTTTGGATGACCATATTTAAAGAATATGCCTCGTTAAAACCTTGCCAAGGAAAAAGCCTGTGGGAAAAAACCAATGGCGAAGGAAAAAGAGTACAGTATTCATGTGTATCGCCGAGTGCTTTAGGATTGCCTCATTAAAACCTTGCAAAGGAAAACCCAGTGGGATAAAACCTTAGCGAAGGAAAAAGAGTACAATCAGCACAAGTCTTCAAGACATTACTTCTCCTGAAAAGTGCATGATAACAGGTCTTCAAACCTCCGCATTCTAATGTTCTGCATAATCTTCTTAAATGTTGCAGTTGGTAGTGCTTTAGTGAATAAATCTTCCAGATTTTTACTTGACTGTACCTTCTTGATATCAATTTCAACTTTCTTCTCATGAATTGCAATGATCTTCTTGTGTGTATCTGAAAGATAACTCGCATCTGTACATCCAACTAACTGTGGACTTGATCCATGTTGATAAAATAATCACAACTGGATCTTTCTGCTCATCACTACTCTTCTGGAGTTGTACTCTTCTGGAGTTCTTGTAAATAACACAGTTAGTGGAGAATTCATCAACATTAAACCGCTAACCTCATTTTTTAATAAAAACGGTAGCCAGCCTTTTAAGATCAGACAAGCATCGCGGATTTTCAACTCCTCTGTAGGTGTCAGGCGTGCTGTCAGGTGCCGCAGAGCTATGAAGCTATATTTTGTCTCTTTTTTCTTGCTTCATGAGAGATGTTGTATCATAATTTTCTCTATAAAAGAGATATTCAGCTCATCTTCATTCGCATCTCATCTTCTTCAATTTTCTGTAATCATACTGCATTTTTACTCTGCAATCTCTTTCTACATTCTTATCCTGCAATGGTTCAACGATCTTCTCATGGCCAATATATGAGGTACTCTGCATCTCGTTCATCAGATGTTCCTGCTTCTACCACATGTGCTATCATGCAATATAATGATCTGACTCATAGGTCAAATAATGAAGCTATCTATGAGCTTGTGAGTCTCGGTACCCGATACTCATCATCCATTGTCGCATTTTCTCAGCGACTGCAATCCAGAACTTGTGGAGTTGACAATCTCCACGAGAATATTGCTATACTTCAGCGACTTCTTCTGGAGTTCAACATGAAGATAGAATCAATAAATCAAGAGAATATGAATTTAAAATCCTTGTTTAAATCTTCTTTTCGATTGCCCACCCCTTTAGATAGGGATGCCATGCAGATTCTTGAAGAACAAGAGCGTTTAAAGAATGAGGCAAAGTGCCTCAAATTTCTGTAATTCTTGCTTCAAGATAATAAAATAATATTTCACAAATATTCATATTTGTGTTTCTATCTTTTGGTAGATGTTCTGTGTGCTCCCTTTTATTTCTTCTTTAATAATGCACACTTCATATCAAACCCATAATATGAATCTGAAATACTAATTGTATTAAAAGATGGTATTTCATGACTAATAACATCATTCATCTTCCTCTTGAAACCGCAAGGGTTTCAGATTTATATTTCAAATATGTGCAGTTTTTATGAACTCTTCTGGAGCCTCAATGACATTTAAATCATATATATAAACTGCAATAATAGCTTGTTTCCATTTGCGTTTGGATTGCTTTAGATCATATAAGAATCTTTGAAACTTGATAGAATACATATTTTCAGATATATTCATATTAGAAGCTTCAGACATTTTCTGTCCTTCAGGGATTTTCATATATATATCATGATCCAATGATCCATATAAATATGCAGTTAATCATGCATATCCAAACTCTCGGTAACTTTCAAGCTAATAAAAATCTCAATATGATTTCAACCACTTTAAAATCATATCAATATTGTTTCTTCGAGAAACTAACTTGTGATTTCTATATCACATTTTCATATTAAAAGTTTCAGCCTTTTTATATCATGTATATAAATATCCACTGATATTTAACAAAAATCACCTCTTTAGGTGTTTGGACTTCAAGTTCATATTTATCACATTTTACTTAGTGATATCAATTCTGCAGGAATTGAGAAACTGACTCGTGATTTATATATCACATTTTTATTTCCTTTCCATAAATACCAACTGACATTCAACAAGCATCACATCTTTAGGTGTTTGGACTATAAGTCCCGATGCATCATATTTTACTAGTGAATCAATTCTGCAGGAATTGTTTCTTTCAAATTTGGCCAATATTTTACGTCGTATTCTTCGATGATTCTTGATTCACTTTCATCATTACTTCTGGCAATGTCAATTGCCATCTCATATGGAAATACATTGTCGACAACAATTTTATTTCTATCCATAATTTCTCCATTGTTCATGAAATATAACGAGATCTCGTTATTTTCAGGTACCTGTTCCTCTTCAAGGGAAGACATTTTTATGAAAAACCTCTTCAGGAGGCACTCTTCAAGAGTTTATATAGGAGAATTTTATACAGAGAATTTGGATGGACTTTATTGCTTGTTTTGTGGGAATGGCCTCTTCAGGAGTACCAAATTATTTGTGCCTTTCTCTTTTGAGATACTCTATCTTTTGTATCGATAAGTCTCACATGCCTTTATACATGTCTTTAGACTGCTGAATTTCTTAATTGTCCTACAGGGACTTCAATCTTCGCTGGGATTTTAGCAGCTAGAATATGAGACATTTTTATCTTATTGTATCCAAAATTTAATTATCATCTGAACTTCTGGTTCACATATGATAATCAAGATAACATCGAATAATTTCATCTTATTTGGTTCAAGCAAATTTTTCTTTCCACTTCTGGTGGTAAAACTTTATAGTAAAAGAATCTTCTGGTTCTTTTATGGACGTTCATATGAAAATCATTCGACTTATCGTAATTGATTTTGGATGATCAAGATAACCATGAAAAGATACAAATATTTTGAATCATATCACCTTTTGATGCATCATAATATTTGATTCAATAATTTGTATAATATCATCTCAAAGAGAAAGCTTACAGCTTTTCCAATACGAGCTTCTGGCCCGAAAAGATATTCATTATCACGTCCAATCTCTTAGTTTCTTTGAATGAAACGCATCATTCTTTTCACTTCAGAAAATAGAATGATATAAATTCATTATCATTCACTTCAGGGAATGATGTAGATCTAGTAAGACGTGATTAATGATTCTTATCAAAAACTCATTATTTTGCTCAGTCATTGAAAGACCAGATATAAATTTAGAATATATTGTGAACGTTTGCATTTCATATTGCTACTTCAGGAGCATACTCAATATTGCTACTTCAGGAGCACATTCGAGACGTTCATTCAAATATATATTCTTTCTACAATTTCAATTATGCAACTTCAGGTGCATAAATCATAATGAGCTTTTGGTACAAGTATCAATTATTTAAACTATGAGATACTCAAAAGCTATTTAGGGCGATCTTTCAGGGATGCTCTATTTCCATTCTCAAATAAATTATATCATCAATAAAACTTGTATCTAAACAATATGAATAAAATTAATCACATTAAAATGTGAATTATAAAAATTTTAATTCATCATAGATATAACTTGAGATGTAATCATTAATACTCACCTCAAGAATTATAAATAATATATTGAAAAACTTACTTGAAATAGAAGATTACTATCTTCAGTGGCATCATGACCTTCGTGTATTGTAAAAATTAGTGTGATCGAAAGAAAATCACAATATATAACTCCTATCAGAAAACAAAACAAGTGAGTTCCATGTGATGGTGTATAAAGTAAAACTCTTTTTTTTTTTTTTTTTTCTTTTCAAACTTCCACGTTTCCTTTAGTGACTTTGTCACATAAAGCCAAAATGTTAAAGATCCACTCTTGTAAATTGTATGTGAGATCTATTGTCAGTGAAGTCGGCCACGTTCATGGACTCCAGCACCCTTATTCAAATGCTGCCGACAAGCCCCACGCCTTTAACTTTGTCGACTGAGCAAAAGAAATCAATAGCTGACATGATGTAATCACCAAACTCCTCATTGATAATCTCCTTGATGCTTTTACCGAAATGCATGACCGCTTTATTCAATCATGCATACTTTTAGTCAAACTTTGGCTTTATATTGGCCAATTATGCATTTACACATGCAATTAATCCGCATAGTACATCTGTTACTCTATCACATCATGCTAAGCCATCTGCATCTACACATCAAAAAGTTAAAAAGGGTATTAAACGAGAATTGCACTGTGATTACTGCAGATCACAGCATCATGTTAATCTGGTGTATGTCCCACGATACTTCGCCACGCGCCTCCCAGAGAATGGAGTAGCCCAAGTCGAAGACTGAGCATTCTTCGCAAACTCTGATATAGGACTCGAATCCTTGAACGAAGACTTCCCATGGCCGGGTATTTTCCCTGAAAATAAAGCCCATCCAAGAAATAGAAAACAAGAGAAGGCAAAACAATAAACGAAAGCACCAGGATCAGCGTTGCCTTTGTCCTGCGAAAAACTGTCGACGTTGCCTTTCTCCATGGCCTTTTGGTTTTAATTTTTCTCTACCACTCTCTTACACGATTGAACAACCGATCAATGGATTCCGACGCATCAGAAGCAGATCGTGCTAATAACGTGTTATAAAACTTTCTAAAAGGAGAGAGAGATAGAGCTCAGAGAAGTTATGAAACTTATGAATTTCTTAAAGGATTCAACGATATATATAGGCGTACAAAGGGGACTATGCTTTTGATGACTAGCTTATTATGCTAGTACTATGCTAGCACTATGCACTATGCATATGTCGGCTAACTCACTATGCTGGTACTATGCTAGCACTATGCACTATGCATTTGACGACTAGATAAATGTGGTCATACAATTTAAGATAGTTTATAACAGATAATAGTTAATACAACTTTGGACCTCTCTTTCCCACTAGCACTATAAATGGCGATTGGTCCTTCGTTCATTTAATTCTGCCTTATAAGTACTACCGTTCCGCAATCCATGGGCTCCACAAAAGCATGAAATATATATGATTCGTGCTGCACGTCACAAAGATTAACGTATCACCGAAACAAGTATAAGAGCATTGGCATTGTTTTATTAAAAGTTTAACTAAATGTAAAATATGATAAATTTTATCAAAATATAATTGTATTAGATTAGCTAAAAGGATGGATAGAAAGTTATGAGCTATAATAAACCTTGCGCTTCCTTCAAATTTAAAGGATTATTATTCATCAAGCAAATATCTTTTTTATTCAATTTTAATCCCTTAGTTTAAATGTTACAAAACATAAAAAATAAATGTTATAGAACAGAAAAAATAAAAGCTACATTAATTTAGTTGAAGGTCAATACTTTGTAGAGGACTCTGGCCATATTCGAGGTATGTAGGAGATTAATGAATTTTTTTTAACTGAATGTGCTTTCTTGTCAATGTTTTTTTTTTTTTTTTGAAATAGACTTCAATTCATTACTGAATGAAGAAAGTTACAGCTGTTACCAATAATGACGGGTGACAAGTCCCGATTACAAGCCAACTACCCATCGGTTGTACGCTTCCCCGTACACAATTTTCATTGCACCGGACTGTGTCTAAAACTTCTAAGCTCTCCAATGACGACGCCATACTGAGATGCGAGACTCTATAAAAAATAGAAGTGTTCATCTCGACTCGTCTACGAGAAAACAACACAAACCATCCTCACCCTCCAAAAGAGGAGAGGAACTACCCAACCTTCACCCTCTATAAGAGGAGAGGACTCACAACCCTCCTCCTCAAAGAGGAGAGGTACTTGCCTATTTCAAAATTATTTATTAAAACCTAACTAAAACAACCATAACAGACCAATAAAACAAACTTATGACACTATGCTCTCGCCGTACGCTCACTCGCCTGCAAATGTTCCTGTCTGCACCCACACTCACTGGTAGCCTGCACCACTCACGGGTAGCCTGCACCACACTTTCCTGCACAAGGGTTTCTCACAACAAACCAAACCAAACAGACCACTTTCTGCATCCCGTCGCCATCACCAGCCCATCATTTTGAACCAAGGTCACAATGGCTCCTCACCGTCACCGGCTTCTCACCACCAAAACTATCCATACACCAATTCGGCTAGATGAAACGGAATCAGAAACAAAACCGGAGACATGGCACATAACTTATTTCCAGAAACAAAACCATAACCGAAAAAAACCTCAAAAAGCTGCGTCTCCCCCGCTCCGGCCGCCACGCACGAGAGTCTCCACGCTGGGTTACATTCGGACTCTACCCCAGAAGCTCACCTTATCCACCCATGCACCTCAGCTTGAATCCCGAAAAACCACTCTGTTTCCCATGAATGAAACAGAGCACCTTAAACCCCACAGGATTACAACAAAGCCTGCAAGTAAGCCAAAACACCTCTGGCAGCAAATCACCCGGACACCATCCACACCGGAGACTCTCTGTTCTCCACCACGCTCAGCTACGTAGTATAAAATGGTGGTCAAAACTCAGAAAACACCCTTCAGACCACACCATGCCACGACCAAAAACACAGACGATGCCCTCCTCCACCGTGCAACCACCACTCCGCCAACCGCGAGATATAAAGGAGAAAGGCTTCGGGCTCCTTGACCGGGAGGTGGAGCTTTCGACCACTGAAACCACTGCCCAACCGACGCTTTATTGAAAACAGAAATCAAAAGGCTACAAACAGAGGAAAGATGAAACGGAAAATAGAAAGGTGGAGGGAGGGGAAGCCTAGGCTCCCACCTCCCTCGGCCAGAAGAAAACTACCTTGTTTTTAGAGAGAAGAATGAGCTTCTCTCACTAGGGTTTTCATAAGCCTTATTTTTTTTTATGTCGATGCTTTCTTGCCAATGTTAAATGATCATAATAGGGGCTATAATTATCATGTTGGTGCTCATATAATAGTGTCCTGGATGTGCAAAATAATACCAGATGATTAATAAAATTAAATTGATAAAAATGTTTCGATTTGGGAATTAATAATTTAAATATTAAATTAAATTATTAATATACATATAGTTAATATAATTGTAAGATATGATAAATAAATTAAAAATATTATTATTTAAAATAATATTATATTATTATTTTAATAAATTTAATGACTAAACTAATGTAAAATTATAAATAGAAAAATTTTAAAATTAAGGGAAATATTTACTTTTAATTAAATTTTAAAAATAAATTTAATGAAACCGATGCTCTAACAAAATAAAAAGTGTCCTGTCCTATCACTTTCAGCAGCATGATAGTCTGTATATGCTGTTTTTGTTGAATTCTGGAAGGTGTTCACACTGATTTGAGGGCATCCATGATGATCAACCGTCGAATACAGTCTGTCCTGCATGCCCTCGTATTTTCTGCCACGAAAGTCATTACAGGGCCGGCTCTTTCATATGGTTAGGCTCCTATTGCCGAATCCTCTTAGTTCAATTCATCTCATTATTATATTTTTTTTAAATTTTTATATATTTTTTTAAATTTTTATATAAAATATAATAAAAAATTTAACCTTTTCAAATCTCCATATATTTTTTTTTAAATTTCTATATAAAATATAATAAAAAATTTAACTTTTTTAAATCTCAACGCACTCATAATATTTAAAATTAATATTTTAATAATATTTTATTCAACTCAACTCAACCCAACATCCAAATCCAACCTGGCAATTGCCTAAGCCCCGTGGAAGAAGCGCTTCCTTTTTAAAAAAAAAATTTAAGTAAATTTTTTTTTAAATATTTAATTAAAAAATTAATTAATTTAATAAGATAATATCAAAAATATTAAATAAATGTTATGTCATTATTAATTTTAAAAGTATCACATATAATAATTATTTCAAGTATTATTATTCTAAAAATACACTTCTGTTTTATCATTTTAGTTAAATATATAATGTAAAAATTATAAATAATAAAATCTAATTTTTAAATATTGTAAAAAATTTAAATGATCTTTGAAAAAATAAGGGTTTACTTTTTTTCAAATGTGTAGATTATTTATAGAACTTTATTGGTAATTATAATTATAATTACTTTTAGGGTTTGTTTATATACTAAGAATATATGTAAATAGTAGTGAGATAATTTAAATTAAGATGTTTAGTTTAGTTTTGAGAAATGAAAGAGAAAAAATTAAATTTGAGAATATCTAAAAATATCTAAAAGCAATTATATTCCCGAACGGCCCCTAATAGTCTAAAATATGTCTCGTTAAAATTCTTTAAATTGAAATTTTTTTAATAAAAATTAAGTCAGTTATTAGTTAAAAAGATAGTATAAAATATTAAATAATAAATTTAATTGACAAACTATTAGAATTATTTGTTAATAAAAATATAATGTAAAAATTAAAATAATTTTATTTTTTAAAATAAAAAAGGTCGCAAGTAAAAATTTTAGCCCCCATTCCAGCCGGCCCTGCCACCTTAAGTACCCATGCTTTCTACTCAGAAATAGGAATCCAATAAAGTTACAAATATCTTTTGGAACTGTTCTATCTTTTATTGTGTATTATCTTCTTGATTTCTTTACGTGACAAACATAGTTACCGTCGAGCCAACAAAAGCAACCACAACAGGAGAGATGGGATGTTTCGGTTTCTGCAGCTCCAAAACGCCCGCTACCATGCAAACTTCCGCATCTGAAACTGCTCAACAAGACCCAGAACCCAAAAATCTCAGACAAGAGGTCCTTTTGCGGATTCCAGGATGCAAAGTTCATCTGATGGATGAAGGAGAGGCCACAGAACTCGCCAACGGGGAGTTCACGCTTGTCCGAATCTCCGACGAGAATGTTTCTCTTGCCACTATGGTTAAAGTTGGTGAAGATGTTCAGTGGCCTTTGACACAAGATGAGCCTGTAGTGAAGGTTGATGCCCTCCAGTATCTTTTCTCTTTGCCGATAGAGGATGGAGATCTTCTCGGCTATGGAGTCACCTTTTCAGAGCATTCTGGAGGTAGTTTAGGTTTGCTGGACTCGTTTTTGAAGGATCTCTCGTGCTTTTCGTGTCCGACATCGACGACTAGAAACAAAAACGTTGATTGGAAAGAGTTCGCTCCGAGAATGGAGGATTATAATAACGTGTTGGCCAAGGCGATTGCAGGGGGAACTGGACAGATTGTCAGGGGGATATTCACATGCAGCAACGCTTATGTCAACCAGGTTCGTCTCTATTACACCATCAACATAATATGAGAAAATTAGTTGCTTTCTTAGAGACACAATTACTGTAAAAATTTGGATCAAAATGATGAAGCAGCCATGTACAATGAAATATATCTGTTTATTTGTTAAGAGGAAAAAGAGTTATTCCGTACATAAAAGAGTGAGAAAAAGTACAGGTCCAAAAAGGAGGAGAGACGATTATAACTAGTGCTGCAGAGGATAAAAATGATTTCAGGGCAAGAGAAAGTAACAGTAATAGAGGCACTGTCAAAGCAAAGAAGAGTGGAGGCAGCAAAGGCTTAAAACGGTATCCCAAATAATTATATGAGCAATTTTATTTATATTTCATAGTAATGTTATATGGAAACATGAAATTCTTTTCCCATAATGATGTCAATTTTGGTTTCCGTTGCTTATGACTTGAAAGTGTGAGAAAGTTGTCCAAGATGACAGAAAATATGAGTAAATCGATGCTTGATGGTATCGGTATTGTCACTGGATCAGTGATGAAACCTGTGGTCAAATCCCAAGCAGGGAAGGCAATCCTAGCCATGGTTCCAGGACAGGTTGCCTTGGCTTCACTTGACGCTGTCAGTAAGTTCCAATCCTTACATTTTTAAGCAGTGGAAATTAGTGTTTTTCTTGGAAATTAGTGTTTTTCTTAGATGGATGTGTAAAATTACATGTTAAACTGGTCCACCCTGCCAACTGTAGACAAGGTCCTAGATGCAGCTGAAGTTGCTGAAAAACAAGCACTTTCTGCCACCTCCCGTGCTGCAACAAGAATGGTCACAAAAAGGTACTTTGACCTACAATCACAATTACAGTGCACACATATTACTTTTTAAGACATTGTTTCTACAAGAACAATTGCACGATATATTTGATCAATCTAGACTTTTTAGCAAACCTCAAGAAGCCACCGAGTTCTAGACATTCTCTGGTCTTATCACTAACTGCTACCACATATACATGGTTTTTGTATTTTTAGCTGCACATCCTGAATCCTACCGAAAAAAAAAAAAAAGAGAGAATTTTTGGAAGCTCTGAAGAATTTTTGTTTTGATTTCATTTTTTTTCTCTAAATCGTCTAGCTTCTACCATGTCATACATTATCATCTTAGTTGGGATTTGGGAAGACAAATATGTCTCCCAACAAGCTGATATCAATTCAACATATGGTTATCTATTGAAACAACACCTGACCTGAAAGATATTGTCATCAATATTCACCAAAACGTGAGATTTGAGCTCTCTTCCACTTAAATACGTGTTTACTCCAATAATTTCAAGATTTTTTCACTTACGTAGTGAAGTCTCATCTGTAATTTGAAAATGCTGTTGTTGAGCACCAGGTTTGGGGAAGATGCAGGGGAGGCCACCGACCATGTGTTTGCGACCGTAGGGCACTGTGCCAACACAGCTTGGAATATTTTCAAGATACGGAAGACCATCAATCCAGCGTCATCCGTCACCACGGGAGTACTGAAGAATGCTGCAAAGGAAAAAAGCAGAAAATCTTGAAGGGCCGAAGTTGGAACAATATGTTGAATACTGCCTTGTGGCAATTTACTATGTCAGTCCCCAAATGATCACTTTCTATGTGTAATGTCAGCAATAATGCCCCTTTTTTATTCTTTGTTCATATGGTGGGTGTGGTATGCTTGCATTTTTGCCTTTTACTCTTGACATGTTTTATGAAGAGCGATGGAGGTGCTGATTTTACCTCTAGCATTCTGCCTATTCCTGATCAAGCGGCATAATTTAACAAAGGTCTATTATATAGAAGGAGCAAGTGATGATGAAGAAAGCTGGGCAAGAGGTTTATCAACTAATCTTTTTAGAATCATGCCTATATTTCGTCTAAGCTGGGGGCCTGGTTTGTGTAATTAGGAGGTCGCAGATATAGTTGAAAAGGATAGAGTATCTTGTGCCCTATGGGAGCAAAATGCTCCCAGCTCATAGTCAATGCCCCAAAGCTAGCTGTTGGCAGATCCCAAAAGCTACTAACGTTGGTCTTCTTCCATAGGTAGTGGCACCCCACCACAGTGCCAACCTCTGAGACACAGGAAGGAGCTCTAGCTCCTGTTTTCCTTCCCCCTCCAAGGGAGAATTTGCTCTTTCTAGTCAACCAAGTTACCTTTTTGGTTCCTTGTAGAATTTTTAAACACTCGTTTGTCTGAAGTTTTTGTTATTGCTTAGATTCGTAACTTCCATTATCACCCACGTGCCAATTCGCTATGACCCTCACTTCGTCCTCTTTCAACTAAGGAAATGTTTCGATAGTAAATTGAGATGGGATGAAAATTAAAAATTGAATAAAATATTATTACCATATATATTTTTAATATTATTTTTATTTTAAAATTTAAAAAAGTTGAATTATTTTATTATATTTTGTTTAAAAGTTTGAGAAAATTATAATAATTAGATAATATAAAGTGAATCCAATTTATTATCCAAAGAAGACCTAAACCTAGGTGTGAGCTCGATCCGGTTCGGGGAGGTTTTACGGACCGGATCGGACCTATTCGGTCCAGAATTTTCCCATCCTGGAATAGACCAAACTCCCTAAGGGTCAAAACGGTCCAGTCCAGTCCAGTCGGTCTATTCAGTCTACGGTTGACTTTTTTTTAATCCTATGACGTTTTGTTTAATACTTATGTAATTATATTATGATATATTTAATATATATATATATAGTATACTATTATATATATTAATAATATGCTAATACTATTAGTCTATTTGTACATAGTAAATTAGTAATAGTTATTAACTTATTTGCTATAACTAATAATACACTAATAGTTAGAGCATTCACATTGGCTTCATCAAAGTTATCTTCAAAATTTGATGAAAAGTACAAGTTTTCCATAAATCTAAAACCTTCCTATCCATAATCCCACATTGGATTAGCTATTGAATTCATCAAAATAATAATATAATATTATTTTTTTAATAATAATATTTTTTTTTCATTTTTAGCAATTAAACTAAGTATAGGTACATTAATAATTTAATTTTATACTTGGGGCTGACCATAAATTCAAAACTGAAATGAAACTAAGGTTGCAGGGGAAAAAAATAAGAGAGGAAAAATAAAGTACAACAGTTGGGAATTAAAATGTAGTAAAATAATTAGTTGATGAGTGTATAGTAACCCTTCAAATTTGAAGGAAATTATAGATTTACTGTAACGCAAAACTCCCAATTTCTCATTTGATGAATCCAATACAGCTTTGATTTACACATATTCATCATTTTATACAATTGGCTTGGCTTTTGATGAAACCAATGCCAATGCTCTACTATAACTAATAACTATATGTAATATACTAGTATTACTATATCTCATCAAACACCACACATTTATTAATACTCTATGTCATACTATATTAAATAATAGTAATACTATTATTACTAATACTCTATGTAGTTATATTAAATATTATATTACTAATACTCTATATAGTTATAGTAATTTAATACTAACATATTACATATTAAGTTAACTATACTAATACATTATAAATTTATACATATATATGATATATTATAATTTATAACATAACTCTTATAATATGTTAATATATTAATATATACTAGTACTATATATTATAGTTAATAGTATAATAATACATTGATACTAAATATATATAGTTATAGACTTATAATGATTTAGTTATTATGAATTTACGATTAGTTATAGACTATTAGTAAAGTCTATATATTACGAATCCATTATAAGTCTATAACTATATATATTTAGTATCAATGTATTATTATACTATTTAATGTATAACTATTAACTATAATATATAGTATTAGTATATATTAATATATTAACATATTATAAGAATTATGCTATAAATTAGTATAGTATTACTTATAGTATTAATATTATAATTTACAATTAGTATAGACTATTAGTATAGTCTATAAGAATTTATAGACTATACTAATAGTCTATAATTATTAGTAATATATATAGTTATAGACTTATACTAGTATTAGTAACATTAGTTATAATGAATCAATCAGTCAGTATAACTATCAGTAATTTGTATTAAACTATTAGTAATTTAGTATAGCTATATTATACCAGTAGTATTAGTTATGTTGAATCAATCAGTTAGTATAACTATTTTCTACATTATTAGTATTAATAATATTAGTATTAGTTATAACCATATATCCTATATTAGACTTAAGAGTCTTAGATTATATAATAGACTAATAGTATTAGTAAAACTGTATAACTATATATTAATACTAATTATATTGAAAAGTATAACTATATAATAGTATTAATAGTAGACTAATTGTATAGCTATATATTAGTATTAGTTATATTGTTATAGTGATTTAGTATATTATAATTTCTATATTATAATTTATACTATAACTCTTATAATATGTTAATATATTAATATATATAGTAGTACTATATATTATAGTTATACATTAAAGAATATAATAATACATTCATACTAAATATGTATAGTTACACAGTTATAGTGATTTAATTATATATTAGTATTAGTATTATTTATAGTATTTAATATAACTATATAGTCTATATTAGTATAATAATAACTATAGTATATTATAATATTAGACTATTAGTATTATTTTTTTTAATACCATATTAGACTATTAGTATTAGTATATAATTATAAATATTAGTATAAATAAAAAATTATATAATTAATTTATAAAATTATTTATTTAAATTATATTTATTTATTATTATTATTTTTTTTTTCATTTAGTCCGGAAAACCCCTAGATCGGGACCGGACCGAATAATTTCGGTCCTCCTAAAAATGGACCGGACCAAACCAGAGGCCGATTCTCACCCCTACCTAAACCTAGCCTATCCTCCTTCTGCGGAGGGCTAAGCCACATGCGCAATGCATGGATCTCACGTGCTAGACACACCTTCTACCAAAACCCCCCAAATTTGAAACCCTTAGACCTCTCCAATTTTGTCCCTACCTCGTCCAGACACGGATTCCTAGTCCCACTAATTGTCACGTGGACTACACATGCCGATGCTACCATCTTTGGAATCAACCCTACATTTCACACTCTTCTCTAGGGCTGTAAATGAACCAGTCTAATCGATAGCCCGCTCGATACTTGCCTGGTTAAACTTGAATCAAACTCGACTCATGAAAAAAAAAAATAACGATGAAAGTAGATACCTGCTCGACTAGTGACTAACACATATCCAATTAAACTCAACTTGACTCGACTAAGACTTGTTAAGGTCAGCTCGTTTATGCCTGAGTCAACTTGTTAGCTCGACTCGATTAGATGTCATTCTTATTTGATAAATATATGCATACACCTATGTATATATACATATATATTTGTGATACTCCGTATTTACGCATATTTTTAATTAAATAATTATTTTATTTATTAAGATTATGATCTTCCTTCTTTTAAATTTTAGATGATTTACGTGGTACTATTTTATGATTTCTAGATGTGAAATTTAATTTAAAGTGTTTTATTGTCATTAATTATTGATCATCATTTAAAATGCTCTTTATTTTTATTTTTATAACAAAATGCTCTTTATTTTAAATTAGCTTATTTTATTATTTTATTTTTACTTAGTCACTGCTTTTAAATTATTTTATTAAACTTGTCGTTTTGAAATCCTTTTCATTGGATCGGTTTTGAGACATCGAGATGAAAATGCTAGATTTCATTTATTTCTATTCATTTTTCTTTTTCCTTTTTTTCTTTTCTCTTTTTTGTTTTTCTTCTTTCTTTTTCTCCTTCCCTGCCTTCCCCGTGCACAACCCCCTATCCCTTTCCTCTTGTCCTCCATGTGTTCCCTCTCCCCCAGCCCAATGCCGTCATGCGCCCTGGTCTTCACCGCCCCTCTCGCCGGCTTCCCTTCACGCCGGCAACCACTCCTTCCAATCTAGGGCTGAAAACCGATGCATGGGCATCGATTTCGGCGCCAAGCCAAAACCCCACTGACGTGGGAGAATAATGCTTAGAATTGGCCGAAATCAGTTGACTAGGGGAGAGAAAACTGATTCCATTAGTCTCGACTTGTGTCAGCGCAGTCTTCGGTCTATCGTCGGCATCGTCTGCGATGGAGGAGCATCGTTTGCAACTCTGCCATGGGTGTGCAAAGAAGCGCTGGCAGAGGAGAAGAAACCTCGACTGAGTAAGAAGAAAGGGGGGAGGAGCTTGTAACTTGGTTTAATGCTATTTTGGAATGATGACGTTTGGCTTAAGCTAAACGATGTCATTCCATTAAATTTTTTTTCTCAGTCTAGGGTCTTAAACGATACCATTTCACTCATTAAAGTGAAACAATATCGTTTCTCTATAGGTAGGAAAAAACAAAAAAGTTTATAGATGATGTCAGCCGGTTTAACAGTCTTTCCTAGGGTAAAACCGTGAACCAAACTGGCCGATGTTGGTTCCTATATATTTAACTCGACCGCAGACTTGTTCTTCGCCTGTTTCAGTCGGTTCTTGTGTTTGAAGACTGGTTTCTGTTGGTGGAGGCTGGTTTTTCGATTTGGTGGATAGCCTTATTCCAATCCCAGCCCCTGCCTTGCTGCCATCATCCCCCACACCCACCTCAAAGCCGTAGCCCCATTTTACTCTAGAGCCGCTATCCGTGATGTTGCCCAAATGACTAATATAAGAGGGGGGAGTGAATTGAGTTGTATTTAAAAAAATAACAATTATAAATCAAATATACAATATAAAATATAAACAAAATATGAAACAGTAATAAATATAAAGAGTAATGGTAAGAGAGAAGCAAACTCAGTATGTTAACGAGGTTCGGCCCCACTGCCTGCGTCCTCGCCTCAAGCTACCCCTTGAGGATCTCCAAATTCACTATTCAACCTCCTTTAGGTGGAGATAGAAACCTATTACGCCTTTGAACAACACCGCTACATAGGATCCAGGCAGAATACCCTCTACACTTGCAATCACCTTACACATGGTGATTTAACCATTCCCTGTGTAGAACACTATCTACACGCACAAGGGTTATACACACCATTTTACTGATACAAGAGCTGATAGTGGGTAGGTTATCAGAAAACACTCATCAATGAGTGAAATAAGAACAATACAGCGCAAACTATATCTCTCAAAATGAACAAGGATTAAGGCTCAATGCTTAGAGAAGAAAGAATGAAAGTTTTGAATGAATGTTGTATGCTCTTGGTGTTGTAAATGTGAAGCTCTCAAATGATCTATTTATAAGCATATGAGACTTCATATTCAAATTTAAAAAGATTTACATGTCAAAGACAACATCATTCACTTTTTCAAAAAAATCAAACCTAATATTTTACTTTTGGCATATGACAAAAGGAGCACACTTTCCTTTTCAAAAAATTCAAATCTAATCTTTTACTTTTTGCATATGACAAAAGGAGCACACTTTCCTTTTCAAAAAATTCAAACCTAATCTTTTACTTTTTGTATATGACAAAAGGAGTACACTTTACTTTTCAAATTTTTCAAACAAAATCATCTACCTTTTGTATAAGTCTAAAAAAGCATCAATCACTTTTGAAAATATTCAAATAAAACATGCACATGTGAAAGATGAAAATCAATCATCTTTAATATTTTCAAAGTTCAATCCTTTAATCAAGGCATGCACATGTAAAAAATGACAATCAATCATCTTTCAAAATTTTCAAATTTAATTTTTAAAAAAATTCATGCACATGTGGAAAATGTATTTTAATGATTTATGATAAAATATTAATTTTGAGCATTAATCTTAATTTCAAATTTTGAAGAGATTTATAACATTATTCTATTACTTTAATGTGAACTTGTTCCCTTCTTCCTCATGCTTGTTTCCTTGATGTGCTTGACTCCATTGTGTAGACAACTTGAGTTTGAGACTTCTTTATTCTTTAAATTCATTTGTTATCATCAAAATTCATGTGTAAATATATAATTACACAAATCTTGAAACCTTGGGTTCAACACGTGATTTTCAGCCCACTGCACCATCGCCAACCACCTCCTCCCTCGCTGGTGACCCACCCCCATCAATTTTAGCCCCCATGCCGCCCTCTACCTCCCTCACGCATGCTCAACCTGAGTGGGTTTCCACCCACTCTGTTCCATCACCACAAGGCCTTAGCGCCATTACCAGCTGCCGCCATTGACTCACCGGACCACCCTCTTCCTCCCTCAACCTCCTTGTGTCTTTCCTTCCTCTCTATCCTGAATCTAGCCCCTCCCCCTTTCATATGATTTCGACCCTTCACAGCCCCAATCCCCATCGTGCACTGCCACCCACGGCTTTCAGCCATCACCACCAACACCATAACACCTCCCTTAACCGTCCATGGAAAATCCAAGCCTCCCATAGCTCCCCTTTGAAATTCTCAGTTTGAAACCCAAGGCTATTGTTTGGAAAACACTGCCTGCCGCTGTTTCTCCACTTTTGACATGACCTTTGATCTTCCCAAGTTGCATTTCGTCATTGTAAATAATTTTTGAAAGAACTTTTGACATTTAAATATATTTTTATGCTAACGCTTTTTCTGCAATCTATTGGTTGTGCCGGGCCTTGAGTTCGAGGAGTATGTAGGTTAGATTGGATTAGAAGACGTGTTGTTTTGTGAAATTGATTTTATGCTTGGGTATTGTATGTCGTGTTTGGTAGAATATCATTCATTATGCATTGCATGTATGTTAATGTGTTATAATGAAAATTGGGTTTTTATGTGAGAATGGATTTTGGGTGCGTGGGTATCACGACCCCAAATCGAGATGGGGCATTATCTCGATGAAGCTCATTTGGTCAATCGGGAGCGTAATATACTAAATGACGTTCACTGAGTTGTCACTGGGAAACAACAGGATAATAACGCTCTCGTGCTAACTCTGTGGCCCCTTTGCTGGTGGTGATTAGAGAATGCTTGACCACGAACGCGTTGGACGCAGAACTGGGCATCGCTTGTTATGAAGTCACATGCATGGTTGTTATTCATGGTGTGATGAAGGGAGACAAAGTGTACGGATGGTCATAGGGGAGATCATGGTGTATACGGTTAAATGGATAATTGGGCCATTTTATGGGAAAATGGTGGGCTTTGATATAAGGATTTATGTGGACTATTTTCTAGAAAAATTGTGGATTTTATATTGGCCCAGTTTTTGAAAAAATGGCAGGTAATTATTTTAATGAACTTGATTTTGAGCCAAATGTGATTTTTGGCATGCGTTGAAAAATAATCATTTTGAAAAAAATGATGGTTTTGAGCTCATGCATATATGTTGGTTGTTTAAATGTGTTTTTATCTGGTGGGTTATTTAGTTGATTACTTACTGAGATTCATATTTCACGTGGTATTCGACACCTTGCGGTTCCGTTTTATAGAACTATAGGTTTTGTTGCAAATGAGGACGTCGAGCCTAAGGCTTTGGATCCGCCAGATGAGTGACCTGGGGTTGCTTCTTCATGGTTTGGGAATTTGTTACCTATTTTGCTGTGTACCTTTGGTTTGTATTATATATTTGTGGATTACCATATAACTTTTGAAGGCATTTTATTTTGGGAGACTTGTATTTAAAATAATGGTACTTAGTCAACTAAATTTAATTTATCCACTGCGACTTTTATTTTTACACTTGTTCCATGTGCACATACTTAACACTTGTCGTTGGGGTGCATGACCCGTATTGTCAGCATCTCGATGTCACGATTTCTACGTTTCCGTACATAGGAGTAATTTGGGGCGTCACAATATTTATATATATGTATTAGCTAATAATATAAGCATATCACTTTTATAATTAAATATATAATATGTGACTTAATTATTTATACCTATATAGTGAATATGCTTGATAGCTATATTTTATAATTTATACAATAATTAGTCGATAAGATTTAATAATTTCATATACTAGTTTGTTAGAACCATATATGAAATAGATATATTCTATCATAATATGTGTATATATTAAAAATTTATGTAGGCATATAATATATTGTTATTATGGATAAACATCAACTATCTACATATTAATTATTTATAAATTTTTAAAATCTTATTATTTAATAAAGGTTCTACTTGTTGGTTGTCCAAAAATATTAGATTTTTTTTATTTATCTAATTTATTAATTATTATTCAAAAAAATAAAAAACTCAATATCAAACTCACACTCAGAATTGAGATATTAGCTTACCAAGTCGACCGATGAAATTGTCTTTCACCATTAAAATAATATATATATATATATATATATTACAATTGACAAATGAAAAAAAGTACGTAGAAATAAAAAATAATATATATATATATAGTTCGTTTATTGATGGCTCGCGATATTCAATGACCCCTCCTGTATGTGACAAAGCAATATTTTCCGATATTGGATGAACGTTTTTGAATAATTGCCTTCACAATGCATGACTGCTTTATTGGTTCCGATATTTGATGGTACATGTTGTAACGAGAATACGGTGGCCGTGGGCTTTTCTGGTACGAAATGAGCCATTTGAAGAGCCATAAGATTAATCCATGGACCGTGGTACGTGGGCTACACCAGCCCTCAAGAACAGATCCATAAAGACAAAATTTTATGGTTTAGCCCGTTTAGATGTTAAATTGAGTTAATTTAAGATAAAATTAAAAATTAAATAAAATATTATTAAAATATTATTTTTTAATATTATTATTATTTTGAGATTTAAAAAAATTAAATTATTTATTATATTTTATATTAAAATTTAAAAAAATTATAATGATTAAATGAAATAAATTAAAATGAATTTCAAAATCAGGTTGCTCATTTGAAAGCAGGCTTATAGAATTTCTAAGGCCGTTTTTCATGACATATATGTAACTGATATTATACTTTCTTGGGCTTAACATGACTCAGCTATATGCATGACGACAATGCTAGGATGACTCGCATATGTGCATCTCAAATATCTTTTACAGTGTATGCAATTTTATTTTGTTTTTTCAAATATTTTTTAAACTTCCTTAACTATTAAAGAAAAAAAAAATTACAAATTCACTAATAATCACTTCCTTACTCATTAAAAAAAAAAAATTTAAAAAAATTAAAACAAATGAGGGAGCAGTACATTTGGAATGCACATTTGAGAGTCACCAATCATTTTCTACTATTTTATCACTTATCCTTAGTCCCTTAAAATCTATTTTTGGGCTATATATATATATATATATTGATTTAACTTTACTTTCATGCATGGCATCATGAAAAGGAACCCCAAAAAGAGAGAAATTAGGCTTTAGATGATCTCAAAAGCTGAAATAAAACAAACAAGTGACAAAAATTAAAAAGGCCTAGGTAGCTGGCTGGCCCCCATTGTAGGGTGTATTTGGAGTGAAGATATTTTGCATGGCTCATCATCTTATTTTGTAAAGAGTTTTGTTATATATAAATAAAATCACGTATTAATCTGTATATCAATATTGATTATTTTATATTTAAAATTTAAATTAATATTATTTTTAATAAAATTTACTTTTTAACTAATCATATTAAATTAATGTATATATTAATATATAGTTATGCTTATAACTATATCTTTTTCGTAAAAGAAGTAAGGACACCAACTTGATAATACACTTTGGACCCCTCTTTCCCACTAGCACTACAAAATTACAAATGGCGATTAATTGCTCCTAATTGGCTCTTTTAATTCTGCTTTATAGAAACTGTTCAGCAATCCATGTGTTCCACAAAAGCATGCAATATATATGATCTGTGCTGCACGCCACAAAGACTAATGTATCACCAAAACAAGATTATTATTTAAACAAAAAATACTTTAATCATAAAAAAATTTTACAAAAAAAAATTTACAAATTAGTATAACTTAATGTGGTACGTTATATTATAAAATTATTTTTATTATAAAATAGACCTTAATATATTATATAAAGTAATATTTTAACTGAACGGCAGAGGAAATGCTTTGTGGACGTACGTAGCAACGTGCTATGTATATAGAGACTAACAAACCTAGGACGCCAATATTGCACGTATCTCCATGTGGAAGCCACTTTACCTTGAAACATTATTCGGGATTGCCCAGAAACAGTGAATTGTCTCAACTTTGGGTACTAAAAAACTGCTTAAAATTAAGCCTTTCCCCAGGTAGTACTCATGTATTATGCAGATATATGTATAACTAAATGGTAGCTGCACATGATTCATATGCCTCACTAGAAAACATTTTAATTAGCTTATAATTAATTATGAAAGGTTCATGGCTGCTTTGACTAACCTTTTTAGAAACGAGAAAGTAGGTGAATTATTTAGAGAATATCCTCCATTAAACACATTGTCTTCCAATATGATTTATTTATTATTAAGGATTAGTTCTTTTCTAATTGATTAATTAGCACGCCTTACTTCTACGAAACCTACCCTCGTTTAGGCACTTGAGACTCGCAACCATAGTCTGCCCTAATTGTATTAAGGAAAAATTTAGTTGTAAATACAATTACGTATTAATATGTGTATCATTCTAATATGATTGATTAAAAAATATATTTTATTGAAAATAATACTAATTTAAATTTTAAATATGAATGAATCAATATTAATATGTAAATTAGTATCAAATTTTGTTTGTATGTAATAAAACTCTTGTATTAATCGGGACAGGTTGAATATTACTAAAGAAAATTACTAAAAAAACATGATGATGTACGTGCGTACACCGAATTTAGGGTTAAGATTATACAATCAATTTATATATGTATATATATATATATATATGGTGTTTAATTAATTACCTTACGTGTATATAAGCTTGTTGGAATTATTGAAAGAATAATAGTAGATGCAGTTTTAAATTGTACAAGTCTCTTATTTTTTTAAAATAAATTTAAATTTTTAACAAAATTAGAATTCATTAATATTAATTTTATATTTTTACGTGGATGTCAATTTTTGTTTTGAAAAAAGAATAAGCTAGATTTACATATTCCTTTCTTTTCTTTGAAAGTTGCAAGCCATGTCCACTTTTTTTCTATCAAAACTTTCTTCGCCACCTGCATAATCAAGTCCTAAAAATGGTACAAGTACTGGAAGTTACAACTTCTCCCTGGCCTCCAGCCTTAGGTGTTCGATAGGGAGGAACACTATAAGATATATTGGTTTTCCCCAAGGGGAGATTCGTGGCAAAAAGACATGTTTTTGTGGGAAAAATCTTTTTCCCACCAATTCGGCCCGTAGGGAGCTCGTGGCGTGAAACTCGCTGTAAAAAGTATTATTGCCTACGAAAGGTTTAAGTCATGGCAATACTTATATTTTCCCACGACACATTTTGTGGCAAGAGCCGATGAAGCTTGTCGCAAAAGTACATCTATTTTCGTTTATGTGAGAATAGGATCAAATACCACGAAAGATACTGGAGGGTATTAATATTACCCACTACAACATTTGTGGGGAGAAACTTCTACTGGCAAAAAAAAAGTATTTGCCGCTAGTTGTCTTCGTGGAAAATGCTAAAAGAATTTAGAAAAAAAAATACAAACCGTAAAAGCAAAAACAAATGAGACTAAGCTAAAAATGATCATAAAAAATTGTCTAATATAAGCTAAAAAATTATATACAAACCAACGTAACCATGAAATGCAATAAACCACCATCCATTAAAATTCAATACATAACAACCAGCATGTACACCAATGAAATGCAATAAAACCACTCTGAACATAGTCTATCCAGCTGTTAATATCAATTTACAAATATTCTTTCAAGTTTCATACACACCAACAATAATCCCAACCAACATATCACTTCAATATTTACTACCAATTCTCATCATTCCACTTCACACTTCCATATATATAACTCAAAATCTTGTATTGTAAGACATATCAACATGCTTGCTGCCCATGTAATCCAATCCAATACAAATGTAGATATTTTATTCAAATAACACTTGAGTTTTTGAAATGTGTTCATTACATACAACATAAAGACATTGGCCTTAACTGAAATTCAAAGACTTAAATAAGCTTTGTCAGCTTTCAGCTCACCATGAACCAAAATCATAGAGGATCACCATATTAATTGAACTACCTGTGGAAAGTCCTCAAAAAAGTTAAAGGCAAAATTTATTCAATGCTAATAATTTAATATGACAACCAAAAGGCAAAAAAAGAGATGAAAGAAGTGCATGACAACTACGCAAATGGCAAAAATCTATGAATCTGGCAAAAATCTTACCACAAATATGACAAGCAAAATGAATATTGTTTGGTCAACAAAATTTCATTAGCTGAAAAGTTATATGCGTGTCTTCTACTTTCCTTTCCTGCAATCAGATAATAAGGTACAAAAATTAAACCACACCAATCAAAACTTAAAAATATATAAATGAAAATGCAAGACTAACCCAACTAAGAAGGCACAAATAAATGAAATAGCAGAGACTAGAGAGTAACTCACTTGGAATTTATTAAGGACCATCACTGCAGCAATAGACTAGCCCAAACCTTTTGAAATAAGATGCTGAATCAATAGGAGGATATCAATGCCCATCTTCTATTGCTTATTAAATTGACAAAAAGAAAGTTACATCTTCTACCCAACATAAACATGAACTCACTCTGTATAACAAAATCAAACCTCCATATACGATTAAAAGCAACAGTAAATGATAACAAAGTTAAGAACCATCTACAATAAGGTTCCAATTAAAGCCATGATACCAAAACTTAAGGCTGCAAAGCAAAATAGAATAGCCAAAAATCCCATATAAAGGCCATCTAAACTGTCAACGTATATGATAGATATTATTCACACATGGGTATGCACATATTTGGTTCCATTTTGTAAAATATAAGTACCATCAATGATGCTACCAGGTTAATTTCTAAGTTCTTTTCCCTTCCTCCAAACTACTAGAGATTACTGCCCTTCTCAGTGTGCATTTATTTGATTAGATGTGAATTAAATATTTCACAGCAGCTAGAGCTACCAAAATCCCAAAATCACAGCAGCTAGAGAAGGTTTCCTTTGAGAAAATTTTTATAGCTTAGACAAAGGTTTGTAGCCAAACTACCCACCCTCTTTTCCTACCCAAATCATGGGGCACCGCAAATATGACAAATGATGATACTTTCACTACCTCCTGAGGAGGTTGAGCAACCCTATATTAACAAAAATTAGATAAAGCTCACTTTCATGAACTCTTGGATGTATATCACCCAAAACAACATTCGACAAAGCTTCCAAAACCCAAAATCAATTCCAAATCAATATCTAAAAAACTGATCCATACCCATCCTTCAACATAAAAAAAGTCCCTAATGTAGATAAAAAAAATAAAAATAAAAAAACATTGCAATTCTTAACAGATTCACAATCAATAATGGAGAATATCCAAAAATAAGTGAACTTTCCCAAACACGCAAGAACTCCAAAAATTCAAAAAATAGTACTATGCTCTGATAAAATGCTTCTAATACATATAACTAAATCGGGAGGGGAAAAATTTGAAAACTACATACCCATTCATTGAGCAGCAGTCCCTTGTCCACGCTCTGGTCAAGATCCCCCACATATGACGATGGAACCAAGAGAGAGAGAGATAATTAGGGTGAAATAGAAAGTGAGAGAAACAGAGAGAGAGAGAGAGATGCAAACCCAAAGAGACGAAGATAGAGAAAGAAATATAGGAGGATTAGAGACTCGCCTCCTCGGTGAGGTGGCAACAGCACATCAGCAAGCACGGCTTAGGAAGGGCGGCAGCAAACTCAAAGAGAACAGAGAGGGAGTATCAAGCAGGGGGAAAAGAAAAAAGGGGGAGAAGGAAAAGGAGTGTCGAGCGGGTATCGGGCTGGGGAAAAAAGAAATAAGGGGAAAGCGGGTTGTAATATTTAAGAGTATTTGCGGCAATATGAAGTCGCCGCAAAAATTCATTTTTTCGCCGCAACAAATCGCTTTTACCACAACTTCTTGCTTGTCGGACGTAATTTAGTAGAAAATAGTAACTTTTTTTCATACAGACCCTTTTTGTGTCATAAGTTAAGTATTTGCCACGAATGTAAAGCTTGGGAAAAAACTTTCATGAGAAAAAGCTAAATTTCTTGTAGTGGAAGTCCAATATCAAGAAGCTGGACTATCTTTATGGTGCAATTGCACTTTTATTATTATCCTAAAAGGAGCAAAAGATAAAGGGCAAAAAATTCGCTGATGTGACAGAAAGTTTAGTGACATTATAATATAAATATTTTAATCATAAAGTGATTATCTAAAATTAACTTTATAAATTAATGTATTTTGATGTGATTTTTTAGATTATAAAATTATTTTTATTATAATACAGATCTAATTATTTATATAGAGCCATGTCAATTTATAAGATTACTTTTGTATATATAGCACTCCTCTATCACTAGTACATCCATTTATGATGGATGACAAACTATGTTTGTGCTAATTTGGTTATATAAAATCAAATTATCTTATTTTATTTCATATAATTATTATAATTTTTTTAAATTTTCACTCAAAATATAATAAATAATTTAACTTTTTTAAATTTCAAAACAAAACTAATATTAATAAATTATATTATAATAATATTTTATTAAACTTTAAGCAAAATATCTTATCTGAACTGCGTTACTAAACGAGGTCTTACTTAATCTCCATTGGTACTATATATATAATATATATATATATATAGTTTTTAACCACTAATTAATTTCCAACATGAATTAGATAGTGGCTCTTGCAAGGGGATGCATGCAGCTTAAATTAGGTATGATCGATGTATAGATTCAGTTCCAACAAGTGATAATATGCATGTTGTGCTTATATTTTGTACCGCTTTCTTTTATTAATTTTCTCATTTCATATTTTTTAAGCGCTTAGTTTTAGAATTATTGTAACTCCATGTTCCATTTGTACACGGTATTGATCTTCCACCATAAATGAGATTTATTAATAAAATTTAAATACCATCATCTTTTTTTTTTTTTTGAAAATAAAAAAATTATCAAATTATATGGTTTCTCCTTAAGAGAAGGGAGTTTCATTGGTGATATTGATGATGTTATCATTATTAATTAATTATACTATACATAATGTGGCCGGGGCAGCATCCAATGATCTAGTTCGGTCATGCAATATATAAATAAATAACATGATACGAGCTATTAAAGGTAGCCTATATATAGTTATATTTCTTTAAAGAAATGATAGTTATAGTCATAATCAAGTATTATATAATCGTTTTAAAAAAATGAATAAATACGAGACCCACATAAAAACGAATTAATTTTTTAATAATGGACCACATTTTTTTTAAAACGACTGCACAATATTTGCACACTTTATAACTGTATGTAACATTATTTATTTTTCTATTCTTATTCTGAAGAGTGAAATATTCTTTATTTTCAAAAATGACAAAAAACAAATAAAGAGATGTGTTATAGATCTATTAATATTATTAGTTTGTTATAGACCTAAAATTTTACCAACCCTCTGGGACAAGCATAAGTGTTTGTACCCAAAGCGAGCAAAGAGTGCTTGCAAGTAAACAAGCCCTTGTCTGAATCATTGTGCACGACCAGTTTGATAGACATGCTGTTTGAAATAATCGAGCAGAGTAAGACAATAACCTAGTTTAGGTGATCTTGATCATGCAAATTCAACCGACATAGTGCTTGGGATAACCTTTGTTGAGCTAGAAAATGACCCTTAATTAAGATTCTGTCCAGCGCAAGAAAATAAACCTTTGCTTAGGATCATAGAGAAAGGCTAGTTCAAGTGAAACACTTCTTGAGTGATCCTAAGCAATGCCAGTTCAACAGACATAGTGCTTGGGACTCAGTAGAACTAGAAAATAACCCTTGCTAGAAATTCCGAATAGCGCAATAAAACAACCTTGGCTTGTGATCACTGAGCAAGGTCATTCCAATCCATATACTACTCGTGATAACCAAGTACAACAAGAAAATAACACTTCCTTGAGTAGTTCTAAGAGAGGCAAGTCTGACTAACATAGTGATCAGGATAACTGAGCAAAGTAAGAAATTAACACTTGCTTGGGATCATTAAGCAAGGTTAGATCAATCAATCAACTTCTTGGGATAGCTGAGTAGAGGAAAAAAAAAAAAAAACCCTTTTCAAGGCCATCAAGTACACCATTCCGATCAAGACACTACTTGGAATAACCGATCAGGGTTAGCAAATAACCATTGATCAAGGTTAGTTGTATTGCTCACCTGTGATGGGGTAGGTGGAGTGCCGCCCATGTTGAATGTTCAGAGACGTGGGGGCACATATGCCAGCACTTATGCTCATCGCGGTCCTAAATTTCTTTTGGCTCAGGTTGCGAGCACTTGTAGTTTACTCGATGTGAGCACTCTTTGATTACTTTGGGCGTAGACATTTATGTTTACCTCGAGCATGATTTTTCCTCTTTCAAGGGCGAGCTTCACATTTCTAATGTGCTCGCCTTAGGGCAAGCACTATTACTATTCTGAGTGCTCCTCCTGGGTTGCGTACACTCTTTGCTTGCCCTGATTCGAGTTACTCTTGCTCACCTCATTGTGAGCACTCTATACACAATGATTCATAAAAATATTTTTATATATGTTTTTAGATTTAAAAATATTATTATTATTCCTACATAATATATATTAATTAGAAAAATAACAATTATCTTCAACTTATTTTCTACAATAATTCATAAAAACAAAATATTTTCTACAATATTTCAAATTAAACTTGAAATAGACAAGGTTCAACGAATATTAACAAATTGATAGAATGATAATTATTAAACACTAGCCCCATTTGGAAGTTAGACTCAACTAAGATAAACTTAGTTCAGTATAATTTTAAGTTGAATCTAACATCTATATACCTAACTTTCAAATTACTAAAGTCATCTTAACTCAAAACCTTTTTACATGGAGGCCTACAACCTTTTTCAACTCAACATATTTTTACACATAGGGCCTACAATATTTTTCAACTTTTAAAAATACATCTAAACTTATTTTAATATCCCAACACATCTAAACTCATCTTAGGTGAGCCCCACAAAACTCATTCTATCATCTCAACTCACTATCATTCATAAAGAATTTATCTTATCTCAACTCAGTTCAATATCTAAACGGGACCTAAATATCTAAAAGTAAAACGCCTCATTTGAAACCCCAATTCTAAATAGAGGTATTCCAGTACTCCTAGATTTTAAATGAGAATGAAAACTTTTAATAAGTTCACAAGCTAATTTCTTATGATGAAATTAGATCATCTTATATGAACCTACCTATGTGAGAGTGAAAGTATGACCGCTTCCTATGGCACTGACCTTACCTAGAGCTCTCATGAAATTGAAATATGCTCTTAGCTATAGAAGTACTCCAGAATGAGTAAAAACTCTTTGAGGATTAGGAAACAAATTTGTAAAATATATCCTAAGGATCTAATAGAGTCACTAGTTCTAGATGCATTCACTGATTAAATTGACATAGTCTTAATTAATATGTTTTACTAGTTGAAAGTTCAAGTCAAAAGACACCTTCATTGGAGTAATTTATTTTTGTCAAAATCCTCAAGAATTATTTTTAAAGAAATATTATTATATTATTTTTCTTTGAAATAATGGATCAACATTAAGACTTCATTAATAAATAAAGTATTTATTTGTTTATTTCATATAATAATGCAATATCGTTGTTATATGTATAGTATACCATGTTATTTTATGGAGGGAGGCAACCTTATTAAAGGAAGTCCTTTGAAATGTATGGAGAAAGGTTCAAGGGCATTGGAGAAAAGTGTATAGGCACTTTGTATGGAATCTTCCTTACGATAATATTAAGACAAGAGAGTCATATATGTGATACTCCATATATACGTATATCTTGACTACGTAATTATTGCATTTATTGGGATTATGGGCTTTCTCGTTTGAAATTTTAGATGATTTACGTGGTATTATTTTATTATTTATAACTATGGAATTTAATTCAAAGTGTTTTATTGTTGTTAATTATTGTTCATCATTTAAAATGATTTTTATTTTAAATTAGTTTATGGTTAATTTTAGTATTTTATTTTATTTTACTTTACTAAGTCATTGTGTTTAAATTAGTTTTATTTAAATTACTGTTTTGAAATCATTTTTGTTGGATCAATTTTAATTAGACCCAAGATGAAAAGGCTGGATCTCATTTCTTTCCCTTCTTTTTTCTTTTCCTCTTTTTTTTTTTTCCCTTTTCTCTTTTTCTCATTTCTTTTTCATTCCTTGCTTCCTAGCCCGCACACCCCCCCTCTCACTCTTTCCTCCGGTGCGTCTCTCTCACTACCATCAATGCCGCTGTGTGCCACTGCCCAACCCATAACCTTTCCCATCCTCCGGTGAGCTCAACCAACTCAACCATCGCCCCCATGCCCCATCCTTCTCTCTCCTAGCCATGTAGAGCCCGAATGGGTTATAAATTCATTGCGCCGCCCAACGGCGCCACCATCACCACCACAGCTTCCCCTCTTGCAGGCCAACATCCTCCACCAATCTCAACTCCTGACTTGCCGCCAGTTGCTCCCACAAAGCCCACGACACCACACAATTTTCTCCACATTCCACTGTCGTCGTACTCCCATTGGCCACCATCTTTTCACCATTTCACCACCGGCCTTCCAGCACTCTAACCCAACCATTCTCAGCCTCGATCAGCCACCCTTGAAACCCCTTGAGCTACATCTTTGATTTATGCTTTTTGTCCTCCAACCGCCACCCATGGCCAACCACCACTACCACTAACTTCACAAATACCCCTAAGTCCTTCCCTAGCCATCCTGAGTCTTCTTTTGTCCCCGTTCAAAATTGGATATTTTAAGACCCATGGCCTTAGCCCAAATTGGACTGTTACGTTGTTGTGCCTTGGCCTCTTGCACCTTCTTGATCCTCCAAAGATTATATTTTAGCACTGTAAGTAATTTCTAACGAACATTTTGTGATTTAAATATATTTTACACTAATAAATCTTTTATGATTTGGTTGGTTGTGTTGGACGTTGAGTCTATAGAGTTTGGAGGTCGGTTAGATTGGAGGATGGAGTTGTTAGTGTGATTGAATTATGGTGGGATTTGTTGGCTTTTGAATATATTTGTGTCGTGTCATATACATTGTATAATTGCATGCATGTTCATGTTTGTAAAGGAAAACTGAGTTTTTGCATAATTGTATGCATGTTTATGTATATATATGAAAACTAGATTTTTATGTGAGAAATGATTTTGGGTATGTTTGAAATGAATGGATTAAACGGTTTGAAAGAGAGGTACTATAGGGATGGTGGTAAGCAAAAAATGTGGTAGAGTCCCGCTTGAAATTTCTGCCTACAGTGCATGCGATAGGGATGGTGGCAGTACTCCTGCCTACAGTGGGTACTGTAGGGATGGTGGACTCTGCCTGCGATTGCCGCCTACATTGTTAATTGGATAATGAGCCATTTTCTGAAAAAATGGCGGGTTTCGTTAAATGGATTTATGTGAATCATTTTCTGGAAAAATATTAGATTTTTATACTGGGTCATTTTCTGTGAAAATGACGGATGTTATTTTTAATAGACTTGGTTTTTGACCAAAATAAGATTTTGGCGTGTGTTGAAAAATAATCATTTTGTAGAACATGATTTTTGGCTCTCATGCATATTTTATCATATGCATGCATATTTGTTGTTGCATGAATGTATTTGTATCTCTTGGATTATTTGGTCTATTACTTACCTGTGATACCGTTTCTTGATAATGTAAATTTTGATGCAGATGAGGATGCAGAGCTTGAGGATGCGACTTTGCCGGAAGAGTGATCGAGGGTCGCTTTCTCATGAGATGAGATTTATGTCCCGTTTTTTGTTATTATATTTGAGTGTATTTATGTTTTCATAGGATAATTGTATTACTTTTGAAACGCTTGTATTTAAATAAATTTGTATTTAATAATTTTGGTACTTAGTTAATTAATTTTAACTTATTCATTGCGTCTTTTGTTGTACATATATTGTTTGTGTACATATTTAGCACGTGTCGTTAGAGTGTATAACTCCTGTTATCATCATCCCGATGTCTCGATTTTTACATATCCGTACGTGAGAATTGGAGGGGCCACGATATAAGCCTCGCGCAAATGGGCAAGGGCATTGGGCTTCGAGTTCCATGAGGTGCACTTGGGACTTTGAGCTCTAAATATATTTGGAATTTTAAGTACTGTCTACAACTATTACATACGTAATTAATAAATGAAAAATTAGCCGTTTTCTAGTTGTTGGACTGCATTATAACTCAAAGACACTTCAAATAATTCTAAATTCAAAGCAAGACATTATGACATTATATATGATGTACATTATGGCCGTCATTAATGAAATTAACTGAAATTAATTAAGTGCTTAATTCGTTGTATATCTCAAAAATATTTTTGTCTAAATTCTATATATAGCGCTTAAGAGTTTGAGAAAATTTATAAAGACATCATCATTACGATCTAGCTAGCTAGTTTTTAAAGTCCGAAATATTTATTTCCTACCTTCATGATTTTCTATTATAATATTTATATCTTTCTAACAGCCCTATCCACCCTTTGCCTTTATGAGTCAACTAAATGATCTTATTTTGCCACTTACCTTTTGTCTTTAAAGCAGTATTTTTGGAATCTATATTGATTTAAGGATGCTGCTATTCAGTCCGGCCATGATTTTGCCCGCTTCAAATTTAGGCAATTGTACTTCTTTTTCCTTTTTCTTTTATATATTTTTTAAATATATTTAAATATTTTTTTAAAAGATACACAACTTCACTAATAGTTATTTTCTTAACTATTAAGAAAAAAATCAAAATACCCGAACGGTAACTTTGAGAGGACAAATTAATCATATGATCAAGTATCATTTTCCTTAATTTAACCACACTTCCATGACATGAAAAGGAACCCAAAGAGAGAAATTAGGCTTTAGATCATCTCAAAAGCTGAAATATATATAAAGTTGTACATAATGTGCATGCATGGTGTGATGATGTGTTCCTCGATCTTAATTTATAACCATAGAAAAAACACAAAGAAGTGATTACAGGTAAAGGCCAGGCTTTGGAGATTTGGACTGAAGATTTTGCATGGCTCCTGATTAGAAACAGGATGTAAAGAGGAAAGCACACAAACTTGATACAGGTGTGGACCCCTCTTTCGCACTTGCACTAGAAATGGCGATTGGTCCTTTGTCCTTTTAATTCTGCTTTATAACCACTGTTCGGCAATCCATGTGTTCCACAAAAGCATATGCAATATATATGATCGATCTGTGTACGTTGCACGCCACAAAGAATAATGTGTCACCAAAACAAGTATAAAAATAAAATAAAAAGTTCTATTTTCCTTTTCTAAATATATCTACATTCTTAATTATATTAATAGTCCTTTTCACTTTTAAATGCACTAAGAGAGGCTTCTTTTTATTTTTCTTCAAATTTCCAAACCTTGCTTGTATGTGTGTTCACTACAACAAATATGGCTTTTAGTGACAGATTATAAATAGTGACGGTTTCTAAACTGTGACTAAAAGGTATTTATTGTGACGGTTTGTGAGAACTGTCACTAAATGTTGGGCAAGAATTTCAAAACGTTCGGACGTTTTACATAATACGTTCGCACGTCACAGTAACGTTCGAATGTTATGTATATTTACGTGCGAACGTAAAAAAATTTAGCGCGAACGTTCGAACGTTTTAACTTATTACGTGCGAACGTGAATATATTAGCGCTAATGTTCGAACGTTAATGTGATAAAGTTCGAACGTTATATGTTAAATTACATAAATTAACCATAATATATATTTTTTTAATAGTAAGGTTGAGTAACGTTATATTAAAAAAAATTAAGAGTAGAAATTAAGCTACACAATACATACATTAAATATTTGTGTCCATTACATATGTCGAAAATAAAAAACGTTCGAATGATAAATTTTTACAAATCACTTTCAGAACTGCTGGTTTACAAAAGATCGAAACTCCTCAGTCAATGTCTCAACCTTATTGTTTAGCACATCTACATGATGTGCAAGATGTGCGACAGCCTGATCTATATGTGCAATCTGTCTATCGATCTGTCGGTCTATATGCGCCTTCATATCTGTCATCATTGTATCAACCCAAGCAGGTCGCACATCCCCAGCAGATGTAACTCCCGGCTGCTGACTAGTACTCGCCGACGGGCGAGCAACATCGGCCCCAGACTCAGTCGGGGGAACAAGATCTGGCGTAGGACCAGACTGACGCCGAGCTGAGCCTCTCCCCTGTGCAATGCTCCGGCGGTGTGTGGTTATGTCGATAGGGCTCATCTGGTTTATCACCATCTCCTCCGCCTGGAGTGGCACTCCCCGGGCTAGTAATAAGCGGCTGATGATGACTCCGTACGGGAGATTATCCGTGGTAACGATGCTGGCCTCGTAACGGATCCGCTCAAATATAACAAGGGGCAAGTCAATGGGCTCACCACGTGCCAAGCCAATCAGGAACTGTGCACGAGCCCGACTGAATGTGCTCTTATGTGCCACCGGGTCTACATTTGTTGCAACAAAAATGTGCAACATGCGAAAGAAAGGCAGCAGCTGATTCTGGCTGAAGGAGTTCGGCCTATCGAGCTTTGTGCGGTCCGTGCCAGTGAGGATGTAGAAATCCTGGTCCCGCTCATCGTCACCAACCTCAGCAGCAATAGGATCGCCCTCGGGTCGATCTTCTTCATGACTGGGCATAAACTCAACAGGGCCCGAAGATGAAGCAGAAGCGGCTGGTTCTGCCTCGAATATGCCCGGGGAAAATGCAGCTGCTATGTCATCAGCCTGAGCAGCTGTCGACTCAGGTAGTATACGCGGAATCTGGAGTAAGTCAGCGAGAACATCTGCCGAGAACTGAAACTGTACACCGCGTACACTGAGAGTATGGGATGATGCATCGTTAGGCATGGTGGCCATCCCAATGTAAAACTCTCGAACCATTGTGGGGTAAATCTTTCCCCTCAATGTGCATATGGGGCCCCAGCCTCTGGTGACGAAGACGTCTCTCAGCGTCTTCTGCTCCCAGCTGAGCTCATCAAACTCATTAATGAGAATTTCTCGTTCCCCCATAACAGTTCGTGCCCCCAGTCGAGCAATGTCCGGATTGCCTCCATCCCTCCCTCGCTTCCTTGTCGTCATATACTGAGCCATATCCTGAAAATTAAAAAAAATATATAAATTGTAACATTTAAAAAAAATGATTATAATCACAGATACATACGTATTATGACATATATGGATTATACAGAAAATTAAAATATCATCTATTATAAATTTACATAATTTCGCCAGTAAAACTTTGAAATAATTTCACTTTTTCAATATATAAAATAATAATACTTAAAAGGAACAATATAAAAATATTTTAACAGGAAACGTTCGAACGTTATTGAAGGAACGTTCGCACGTTAGTCAGGATACGTTCGACAAAAAGATGATACGTACAGGACGTTTTTATCGAACGTTTCATTCAAACGTTCGATAAAAACGTGCGAATGAGTTCATTACGTCCGGACGTATTATCTAAACGTTCGGACGTAATGAATTTGAACCGTCATACGTTCGGACATTCTTACTAGCCGAAGAATACCAACGGTTTACGTTCGAACGTTTTTATCCAACGTTCTGTTAAAGCGTTGGATAAAAACGTTCGCACGTGAAACTAATACGTTCGCACGTTACAATATAACGTGCGAACGTAAAGAATACCAAAGGTCGCACGTTCGGACGTTGTGTCGTGACGTCCGAACGTTACGACACGTAATCGCTGAGTCGACTCAGCCATTACCGAAAGCTTCGAAACGCATGTTTCGAAGCCACAAACAACCAAAATAAGCATTTATATACAGTGGGGAATGTTTCTACGGTCCTATTTTATCAATTTACTGCGAATGGTGGCCGAAAATGCAAGTTTTATAACCGGGTACGGTGGGTTTCGAATTTTTGAAACCCACCGATTAAAAGCAAGGAAATAGAAGAGGGAGAGGGCACATTACCTTTTAGTGACGGTTGCGGTGGAGGATGGCGACGGTTGCGGCGGCTTGCGTGGCGGAGAGGAAGAGAGAGTTTGAGTTCGGTGGCCGGTTTCGTACAAGTTACGGCCTGGAAACCGTCGTGCCTGGCCTTATATACAGTTAACGTTCGAACGTTAATTAATTAACGTTCGAACGTTAAATGTACATGCGAACGTTATGTAGATTACGTTCGGACGTTGAATCAAACGTGCGAACGTATAACTTTTACGTTCGGACGTTGTGTTAACATGCGAACGTATAACGTATATGTTCGGACGTCAATCGAAACGTCCGAACGTTTTAGTTATAACATTCGAACGTTTTTATACTATATATTATATTATATATATTATATAATATATTATTATAATATATATTATATTACCTATATATTACTATATAATATGATAGGTAATATTATATATCATATAATGTATAATATTATATACGTATAATATACGTATATTATATAGTATATAGTGTTAATAGTGTATATAGCGTATACTATATACTGTTGTACGTGTATATAGTGTATACTATATAGTATATAGTATATTACACTATATACTATATAGTGTATACTATATACTGTTATATAGTATGTAGTTTTAATACGTATATAGTGTTATATACGTATTATTGAAACCTATATTATATAGTATATAGTAATATAGTATACTATATTATATACGTATATAGATATAGTATATATACGTATGTTATGATATATTATATTATATATACTAATATATTATATTATATATACTAATATATTATATTATATCTAGTGTATACTTATATAATATTATTGTATATATTATTGTAATAATATTAATATATATATATTTAATACTATTTAATATGTTTATATATATAGTATATATTATATAGTAGTATATAATGTTAATATTATATAGTATATATTATATAGTAGTATTATATAGTTATTTATTTATCCAATACTATAGTTAATATACTATAGTATCTATATAATAACTATAGTATGTACTATATATATTAACATTATATACTACTATATAATATATAGTAATATATTAACTATAGTAATATATAGTATATAATATATATAGTATATATATATGTATAGTAATGTATAGTATACTATATATTACGATATTTGTAGTATATATACTATATTATATACAAGTAGTATATATAACATAGTACTAGTACTATATTATATCTATTATATATTTACTATATATAATATTATACGATATTATATAGTTATTACGTATGTTTAACATACTATATACTACTTATACTATATTATAGACTACAATATAGATAATATATTATATAAATAATAATACTATATTATAGACTATAATATAGATAATATATTATATAATATTTATACTATATTATCTAATAACTATATTACTTTAATATAGTTATTAGATATACTATATTAAAGTATACTATACTAATTACTAGGATAATATACAATTTTTGTACTATATAATATATTATAATATACTTGTTATAACTATAATATATAATATACTTATTATATTATAGTTATAATATAATATATATTTTATATTATTAGTTAATATAAGGTTATAATATATATGTAGTACGTTCTTATATTATACTTATGTTATATATATTATAATTGGTACAAATTATTTATTAATTAATATTTTATAATTTATAATTTAATATATAAATATATTATGAGGAATATACTAAATTTTAATATGTAAATAATAATTTTTACGTTCGAACGTTCATGTGAAACGTTCGGACGTTATAATAAATTCGGAGGGAAATTTCCCGCTTAAACCAAATTTCCACAGTACGTTCGAACGTACTATATAAACGTTCGAATGTTACTGACGAATACGTAGGAATGACAATAATACGTGCGAACGTATTATATATTTTGTGGGCGGGACTATTGTACGTTCGGACGTTTATGCTTAAACGTTCGCACGTAAAATGAAACGTTCGAACGTACTTTAATGAACGTCCGAACGTTAATTGCATAACAAGCAGAAAATAAAACTTTCACGCACGGGAAAGCAGATTCATTTCTGCTTTCCTCCGTGCGTGTTAGAGTGAGAGACTGAGAGAGTTTTAGAGAGAGGGAGCTGGGAAGAGAAGAGAAGAAGTGAAGAAGAAGTGGAGGGTTATAGTGAGAGAGAGTTTTCTAGAAATATTGTTTTAAGCATTAAGGTAAATAATATTTCTCATTTTTTATTTGTAATATACATGATAATTTCAATGTTTTATTTCATATATATTTAACTAACTAGTATTGTGTATTTTTTGAAGGATCATTTGTTGTGAATTGTTGAGAAGTTGTGATTTTTGAAGAAGAATTTATTTAAAGCACAAGGTATATATACTAAACTATATTGTTACATTTTATTGTGGATTTAATTTGTGATATAGATTGTGTTGTTTGGATGAATTAAAAAGAAAAATTATTGTTATTGAATATGTTTATTCTTAATGTGATAATGTTTTAGTATAGTGTATGTTTTTGAATAATAATTATTTGTTAGTTTATGTGTCTATTTTAGTAATTTGTTGTGATAAAAGAATATATATAACAATTTATTTGTTAGATAAATAGTGTGATTATTTGTGTAAGAATAAAAATTATGGAGATGAATTATTAATAACCATAATTATAAATTATAATATTACAATTAAAACTATTATATATATAATTAGTTAAATAACTAATATAATAAATTATCATATATTACTAAGTGTCAATTATAAGGCATAACTATATAGTATATAGCAGAAAAATCGAATTACTAAAATTATAATATAAATAAGTATTATAAAATAATAATTCCTAAAAATCTAATAGCTTGATGATCCTAAATATTTTATCTAATAATATATAGTATAGGGTATATTAGTATTAATCCATAATAATAATTATCATGTAATGTATAGTATTAAAAAATGATTACTAAGAAATAGATAAGTAATTATAATAATAATTACTTATTTAATTATAAAAATTATTATAAAAATTATAATAATTTTGGCAATAATTGGTACATATTATATAATAACTTATAACAATTAAGTGTTATCAATATATAGTATAACTAGTAATTATAATCTAATTTGCTATATATTATATTAAATATGAAATAAATAAGTAAAATTTGTTATTTTATGCTATATAATAACAAATAAAATATAAGTGTTATCAGTAACTTATAATAGTAATTATAAGATATTTTATAGTAGTGTTATATATTATATAGCTGATAAATGACATATAATATAATAACTTAGGAATTACATAAGTTTATAAATAATTTCTAAGTGTTATCAATCATTAATAATATAAATATTATTAGTACATCGGGATAATTCAAACAATGTGCGCTAATTTATTTGTAGACTTTTTTGTTAGATATTGTATAACATTGCATAAATAACCTTAGACCCGTTTGGGAATTAGTGTACATTTAGGTGTACATTAATTCCTGAATTGTCCAGTGTGGACAGTTTGAGATTATATTATCCGTATTGCACATAAACGTTATTCCTACTTTGAACGTTTAGTATGAAGTTTCGGTGTCTTCCTCATTTGTTCTTCGGGTATACTGTTCTTAGGGTCATAATCCCTATATGTGAACATGTATACTTGGAGAACTATGGGGAAGTGCTGCCGAAATTTTTACTAACGTTCAAAGTAGTAGAGTGACGAGACTTGTGCAATATGGAGAATATAATCTCGAATGGGATAGGACCAACTACCTTGAGAAAGAGTACTTTGAACATTATGTATCATGACATGCATGTGTATTTAACTTTACCTTAATTACTAAAAAATTAGATGTTTTTAGAAATGGATAAAAGTTGGATGCGTCTACGCGATAGACTTGGAAAAGATTACATACCCTATGCGCGTGGAGTAAGGGTCTTCATTGATTTTGCAAAGGCCTCTGCTGATAGTCGTGGTTACATTAAGTGTCCATGTCGAGGTTGTAAAAATTTGTGTGCGATAAGATTGGATGAAGCTGAAAGTCATATATTTGTGAACGGTATGGATTTGGGCTATACTCGATGGGTACTGCATGGTGAGCCGTATGCTGAATCAGCGGATGACTTATTCAGTCAGCGGGAAAATTTGCACAACGTGGATGATGATTATGAGCGAGATGAGATGGAGGAGATGTTGAGTGACATTGGAGCTGGGATGTTTATGGATGAGGTTGATGACAATGGCTCAAGTGGGGGACGGAATGAGTCAGATAATTTTCCAGCAATGTGGGAAGATGCAAAGCGTGAGCTTTATCCAGGTTGTACAAAACATTCTAAAATGTCGTTTATTGTGCGGTTGCTTCACATAAAATCATTGTGTGGAATGTCAACCAAAGCAATTAACATGGTATTAGACTTATTTAACGAAGTGCTTCCCGAAGGATCTGCATTGCCGAAGAACTTTTATGAAGCGAAACAGTTGAGAAAGGGATTAGGATTTGAGTATAAGTCCATACATGCGTGCAAGAATGATTGTGTTTTATTTTGGAATGAGAACGAGGAGAAACAAGCATGTCCTGTATGCGGAGAGTCGAGGTGGAAGGATAAGAAAAGCGTTCCGGTTAAAGTATTGCGATATTTCCCATTGAAACCCCGATTGCAAAGATTATACATGTGTAAGAAAATAGCTCACGATATGAAGTGGCACAAAGAGAAAAGAGTTCAAAATGATGGATTTATGAGGCACCCGGCTGACTCACTTGCGTGGCAATCTTTCGATAATCAGTATCCAGAGTTTGGGATAGAAGCAAGGAACGTGCGTCTCGGACTCACAACTGATGGATTCAACCCTTTTGGAAATATGAGTACAAGTTATAGCACTTGGCCTGTAGTGTTGATTCCGTACAATCTTCCACCATGGAGGTGCATGAAGGCGCCCAACTTTTTGTTAACTTTGCTTATCCCCGGCCCGAGATCACCTGGGAATGACATTGACGTATATTTGCAGCCGTTGATTGAAGAGTTGAAAGAGTTATGGGAAGCAGGCGTCAGAACTTATGATGCATCCACATCAACAACTTTTCAGATGCATGCTGCGGTAATGTGGACGATAAATGACTTTCCGGCATATGGGAATCTTTCCGGCTGGAGTACTAAAGGAAAGTTAGCTTGTCCGACGTGTAATAAAGAAACTACTAGTGAGTGGTTAAAATATTCTCAAAAGTTGTGTTTCATGGGTCATCGACGTTATCTACCAACAAATCATGCATGGAGAACAGAATCCGCTAAGTTTGATGGACGTGTAGAAGATAGAATTGCGCCAAATGAGTTGTCTGGGGAAGAGATCCTGGAACAATTGGTACATGTGGCAGCGAACAATTTTGGCAAAGGTCGGGGAAAGAACAAGAGAAAACGAGGCATAGCAGAATTGAATTGGACAAAGCGTAGTATTTTTTTTGACTTGCCGTATTGGTCGTCCTGCATGTTGCGACATAGTTTGGATGTAATGCATATTGAGAAGAATATTTGTGATAATATACTGGGTACATTAATGAGCATCAATAAAAAGACGAAAGATACGATTAAGACAAGGAAAGATCTTGAGAGAATGGGAATTAAACATAATTTGCATTTACGAGTGGATGGTGAGAGGGTGGTCATGCCGCATGCATGTTTTACAATGACAAGGGAGGAGAGGATGGACTTCTGCAAATGGTTGCAAGGTGTGAAGTTGCCAGATGGTTATGCTTCAAATATCAGTAGATGCGTAAGCCATGATGACTGGAAAATTGGTGGATTGAAAAGTCATGACTGTCACGTATTTTTGCAGAAGTTATTACCGGTGGGAATTCGTGGGAAGCTAACATCTGCTGTACGTGTTGCCATAACTGAACTGTGTATGTTTTTTAAGGATTTGTGTGCTCGGGTAGTGAAGCGAGATATGCTGCAGAAACTGGAAGAAGACATTGCTACTATACTATGTAAATTTGAGCAAATCTTTCCACCGTCATTTTTTGATGTCATGGTCCATTTAGCAATACATTTACCCCGGGAGATCATGTTGGGTGGACCAGTACAGTTCCGTTGGATGTATCCAGTCGAAAGATATTTAGGTCGACTGAAGCGCACTGTTGGGAATAAAGCCAGAGCTGAGGGTTCAATAGCAGAGGCCTATATACACGATGAATGGTTAACATTTTGCTCTTTATATCTTCGTGGTGTTGAGACACGATTTATTCGTCAAGAACGAAATGCTGATCTTGCTGCTCCGCCTTCTCGTGAGCTATCAGTGTTTTCTCAGAATGTACGACCTTTGGGTGCACAAACGGGTTACGATTTACTTGATACAGAGTTGGGTAAAGTTCGGTGGTACGTACTAAATAATTGTCAGGAGATTGATCACTATCTCAGGTATGTCGTTGTACAAGGTTTAAATAATTTTAAAGATTATATACAACTTTAACTATTGTTATGTAAAATAATATGATAACTTATACTATACAGTGAGCACATGGACAAACTTAAGATGGAAGGCGTCGAGGATATAGTGGCAAGACACGAGTCAGAATTTTCTGGATGGTTTGAACAACGTGTATGAACTAAACTCTATACTATATGTTACATGATGAAAGTTTTAACTCTAGCTAATATTTAATAAATGACATTATTTAAATTGTTAGATATTGGAACAACGTGCTCGTGATCCCGGATCAGTCTCTTTTGAATTGTATGCATTGGCCCGTGGTCCATCAAACAGAGCACTTCGATACACTGCATGCACAGTTCGAGGTTATAGATTCCATACTCTGGACCGTGAACGTAATAGAAAAACTCAAAACTGTGGTGTCTTGGTCGAGGGGAGTCATGGAACAGATGATATTGATTATTATGGTGTCGTTCGTGATATTATCGGATTGAAATATCTGGGTGGGTCTATAACATATGTCTTTAAATGTGATTGGTGGGATCTAGGCGGTGGTCGGGATTCGATATATAGGGATAATCATTTTACGAGTGTCAATACTGCATCTAAATGGTACGAAGATGATCCATTCGTACTGGCTTGTCAAGCTACTCAAATCTATTACTTGATTGATCCAATGAAAAGTGCTGATGAAGATAGTGGAGAGATAACTTGGCGAGTTGTACAAAAATTTGTCCCTCGAAATATATATGAAGTAGGAACGAGTGCAGATTACGATAATAGTGGAGATGAAGATGACACTCTAAATGTAGAGGCCTACCAGGAAGATGGAGGAGGGGGTATTAACTTATTTGTTGACCTCGGTGCACTCGAGTTGCTCCCCTTATGTAGAGATGACGTCCCACTCATCCATCTCGACCCGTCTTCATTAAATTATCACTCAATTGAAGAAAGTGAGAAAAGTACAGAAGAAGAGTCAGAAGAAGAAGACGAACAAGAATCCGGGGGGGAAGTGGATAAGGATGACGAACAAGAGCTTGATGATGATGACGAAGATGTTATACAAAGAGATTCTGAAACAAACATGGAAAATACATCCGAAGATGAAGACTAAAAGTACTAAAAAGTTTATTCATATACAGCCATTATAGAATTTTATAATAAATATAAATTTATTCTAATAATATTTTTTTGTTATATATAATCATTTCCAAGTATGCCGCCAAAAAGACAAAGGAGAAATGTGCCTCCTCCACCGAGTCCAAGTCCTGAACCCATTGAGGACTCCCCACCTGAGGAGTCCGTTCCCGAAGATGAAGTTAACATTACAGAGAACGATGCACAATCGACACCTACCGGTAAGGAATGTTTACGTTAATACTATATATAATCAAGATGTTTGTTTCAATAAATAATATATATAACCTTCAAAATTATACTATTATCTATTAGTTGATGAACAATTGGCTCGTCGTGGTCGTGGCTATACACGCGGCATCTCACTTGAGAAAAATCGAAGGCATGGTAAACTGAAAATCACAATTCCTGATAATTCCACTGGAGGAGTGAATGATAGTGCAGCAGCGCTTTCCTCCTATATTGGCACAGTAATTCGAGCTTACGCTCCATTTTATGTGCGCTCCTGGAGAGATGTGCCGAATGAGATTAAGGAACACATTCGAAGTCGTGTGCTGGTGAGTTTACTTATTATATCATTTTTTTCACCTACATTAGTTTATTTTATTTTTAACGTAATTAATTTATAATTAGGATGAATTTGACCTCGACTTTGGTCGTAGCGAGGATTTGAGAACTGTGAATGAGTTAATGGCTACACTATTCCGACGTCACAAGGGACGATGTCACGACCATTTCAAGAAATTTGAGACGTTTGAAGAGGCTGCACAGTCCCCTTTCCAGCAGATGAAATTAGACGACTGGATAAAGTGTTGTGATCTTTTTGCCTCTCCAGAATATCAGGTATTCTAGATTTATTTTCTATAATTATTTACATTTATATTTGTTGTTTATATTATATGTATGTACATATATTACAATTAACGGTGAGAATTATTTTTGTAGCACTTAAGTTCTACAAATGCAAATAATAGATCTGCTCTGACTATTCACCATCGTGCTGGTTCAAGATCATTCCATCGTCTTGCTGAAAAAATGGTAATTAATAAACACAATAATTCATATTTTTTCTTATTATTCTTTTATATAAGTACTAATACTGTCTTTTTCAAATTGCTAATGATGTCGTTTTCTTAGAAACGTGATGATCCTGAAAACTTTTCCCTCATTCATGTCTATGCTGCTGCTCACACTAATGAGCATAGTGAGTGGATGGATCCTGCAGCTGCAATTAATTATGTAAGCGGTATTCCTTTTGTTGAATTATATTATGTAACATGTGATTAAATTATTTTTTATTTGTATTTCTTTTAATATGTTACTTATTGTGTGTTTTGATCTTTCAAACTGCAGGGGAAAATGATGGAGATGCAGTCAGTTTCTGGGGATTCCTCTCCTAGTGATTTGGACATTTTTTCACAGGTGCTTGGGCCCAACTCTAGTATGGCAAGAGGTTTGGGACGATCTTTCAAGCATTCCGGTTCATCTTCCTCAACCTCATCGACATCACAAATTAATAATCTTACCAAAGATTTAGAAGCTGCACGACGCGAGAATGAGTATATGAGGTCTAGACAGCAAGAGTTGGAGTCCCTCTTAGAGCGACAGTCTCATTTAGAGACGCGTTTGCAGGACCAACAAAGAGACCAGGAGGAAAGAATCCGTAGTGAGGTCCAACAGCAAGTGCAGCGGGAGATGATGCTGCAAATGGAGCGTGTTATGTCATTGCAACAGAATCGTGCTGGGCGAGGAAAGAAAAAGAAATGAATTTTATTTCTGTATTACGTTTTTAACATCTAATTTGAAAACAGTTTCAAACAATATTGGTTGTGAAATATGTACTGTAATATGAAACAATTGGTTTGTTTATTAAGTGGATGAGTTTAGCATTTCTGATATGTACGTTCGAATGTAAATAAAATACGTTTCAACAGTATTAAACGTTCGAAAATACGTTCGAACGTAACCATACAAAATAGTAACAAAACGTTCGAACGTTTAAAAAAAACGTTCGAATGTAAAAAAAGTTTAACGTTCCAAACATCCGAACGTACATTTTACGTTCGAACACTACTCTCTTAACATTCGAATTAACGTCCGAACGTCATGATACAAACGTTCGGACATTATTTCATTTTCGTTGGAATCGAGATTCGAACGTAACGTTCGCACGTATAAACGTTCGAACGTTTACATTATACGTCCGAACTATAATCAACAAACGTTACCTTTTCTCGTTCGGATGTCAGCTCGTCTTTTTTACGTTCGAACGTGTAATTTTAAGTTCGAACGTTATATTCTGTGACAGATTCTAACCGTCACAGAAAATAATACGTTCGAACGTTACTTCAAACGGCACATCCCCAACCGTCACTAAAAATATTTTTAGTGACGCTTGTACAGTAAACTGTCACCAAATGTAATCCGTGACGCACATTACGTGACAGTGGTGGTGACGGTCTAAAACCGTCACCAAATATATTTCGTGACGTTTTTTCCATTTCTTGTGACAGTTTCATCTGTCACTAAAACCTATTTTTGTTGTAGTGGTTGTGTGTGTGTGTATATATATATATATATATATTAGATCAGACTGCTCTCTCATGTCTTTGATTTTTCATGGAGGTGTTATTGTCGAAGAATTGTCAACTCAATTTGGGCAAGGCATCTCTATTCTTAAATACTCATGTCTCTATACTATCAAGATCAGACAATTACCCAGCTAAAAGATGATAACTAGGTACTGTTTGGTCAAATGAAATTCTCATCTCAAATATAAAATTCTTATCTCATCATTAAAATTTTTTCAAATCTCCATACAAAATATAATAAACAATTCAACTTTTTCTTAACTTTTTCAAATTCCAATACAGTAATAATATTAAGATATAATATTTTAATATTTAATCTTAAAACTAAAAATTCTGATTTGAAAAATCTCAGTGACCAAACAGATTTAATGAGAAATGTTTGATCTGTAAAGAGATCTTGTAATAATAAACTTAGGAATAACGTAATGACATCATTTGATGTGAGGCGTCAGATTATAAAATATTTTTTATCATAAAATAGATAATTTAACGTTTCACATTAAGTCACCATGCCAGTTTATATATTCACTTTTATAAAATCTCTTTCTAGACCTAAGACTTGATCTCTTAACAACATTTCTTGATCCTTTTCAAAGTGGAAATCATTGTTCAACCTGTTATAAATTAAAATTATTCTAGCATGTCAGACGTACTAATGATATAAATAAATAATCAAATGATAGATAAAATACATGAATGTTATTTTCACACTAACTAGTTATACCTAACTAAAAGATTGTAATTTAATAAAAGTGTGTTCTTCTTTTCAAAAGTGAGAACTCACTGTTCAACCTTTTTACATGTAGCCTAAAGTATTATTAATCTTATCAGACTCGAATAGGATAAATAGGTAAGACATTCAACAGCCAACTGATCCATTAGTTCTAATTGCCTTTTTCCTTTGCACTCACTACTGCATCATGTAGGAGTAATAAATATTCATGCAAACAACCAAAGCTATTAGTGGCTTGAGATTGAAGAGATTATCAGTAGGGCCAACCTCATGCGCCCCAAATCCCACGTCCTCTTTATAACTTTAAACTCAAAATCATTCAAATCCCAACCGCACATCTTAATTTTATTTGAGCAATTTGATAGCTTATATTTTTGTGTTATTAATTAAAAAACTTAATGTATAATATTCAAATTAAACATCATGTTCTACCTCCTTATATTATATATAGGAGATCAGAACCAAATTCAAGCAGAATTAGTGGATATGTATTGGTAAACCCCGGCCCAGCACTAGTTAGCTAGCTTATAGAAAGTAATAATTAATATAAATAGGAATCTAATTAAAGGCATGTCCTTATTTTATTTCATTTAAAATCACGTGTTAATAGAGGCAAAGTTAAAGACCTAGAGTTTACTTATTTTTATTATTGATAGAACACCACCTTGTAATTTATTATATTATTGAACTTTAAACTTATAAGCAGCTTAGGATCCCAATTAATGCACGTATCTCCAAGTAGTCCATGGCCACTTCAACAACTTAAGAACATTCTTTGGGATTGCCCAGAAACAGTGAACGGTCTCAAATACTTAATTGTATGTGTACTAGATTATATATGCTATCTAGCTGCACATGATTCATATGCGTGAGAAAACACTTTAGTTATAAGCTTAATTTAAATATTTATGGAAGGAAGGTTCATCATGGCTTTGACAGTTGATTAGCATTCTTTGATGCTTAGTTTTTTAAAGGAGGAAGTACGTCAATTATATATACAGAAAACGCATTTGCTAGCTAGCCTACCAGCTTGTTCGTTCATGTTAATGGCCGGTGGGAAACGCAGATAATACCAGTACTACCATTGCCGCCTTGTCTCCCTATTCGGGCAGTACTAATTTTAATTAATTAGCATGCCTTGTTTTTGCCTAACCTCGATCAACTTAATTCGGGCAGACTCGGCCATCATGATTAATGCGAAAGGAAATTTAAGTTGAAAATAAAGAAAATATATATACAAAGATCATTATATATATTTATAAGTTCAAAATTGATCATCTATTATTACAATCTTTACAAAAAGTAGTAGAAGTACTCTAGCCGGCCGGCCAGCTCCCCGGCCTTGACCTAAGCTGGTCTTCGATTCGAAGAAAGTTCAGAAGGTGGACGAGCGGCCTTTGTCGTGCAATTATTCTATTATTATCCTACTAAAAGAGCCAAAAGCAAAAGATAAGAATTCTACCAACTGATCATGTTACAACAAGCTTAGTGGATCCTAGCTAGCTAGCTAGTATATATAATAACTATTATATATATATATATATATATATATATATATATATATATATATTTATCTTGCATATTTACCATGACGTGTTTATGGAATAAGTTAAGGACGAGATCAGTTGTGATCTAACTAAAAAGTAAATTATGATCTTTCAAGTATATGCATGAAAGATGAATATTACATGAGTATATATTTTCTGAAAGAAACGTATATATTGGCCATTAATATGTGTACGTACATCGATCGATCATGCAATATATATATATATGGATGTGATCAACAATCCATTTCTGATGCATATATATATAATTAAGCATATATGGCATTCGGTAATTAGATAATATTATCGCAAAACATATGTTCTAAATTAAGGACATGACTAATAATTAAATGTGGCGACTGGTGGCTGCAGCTAGCCTAGCTTGAATATTTCGAATGACTACGCATGCAGAGTCAAGATCGATCAGGAATCATACAAAGGCAGTACTACTACCATGCACCTTGCATTGCTTTTGGGTCCACACGTTTCCATCAATATATATATATATATCGCTTTAACCACTAATCATATTGTTGTATAATAGGTTTTTGGAGCAGAATAAGTACCCTTTTTATAATTTCCCAAGGTGCATTAATGGCTTTTAGTGATGATGGGATCGATGCTATCTTATCCTGCGTACACATTGAACTGGCCGGGTTAAGGTAATATGAGTTTTGATATTTACAAACCAATTTTCACCCGTATCAATATTATTGTCTTTATATTTAAAATTTAAATTAGTACAATTTTCTTTATTAATTGTATATATATGATATTAATTGTATAGGCCAGGACGCTCAAACAGGTCATGACATGTTGCTTCGCACCACTTTCTGATCATCAATATATATGCCGAAAGAGGAAAGAAAAATATAAAGGAATTCATGACAAACTACATATAAACAACAAGGCAAAGAATATATCATATATATATATATTAGATTGATTCTTTCAGAAAGATCTGATCATATCTCATAGAAAACATGATCTTTGTTATCTCCTGAAAAAGAGATTCAGGCCAGCCGGGTGATGAGGTGATCATAAAAATAAGAGTAAAGGTAGCCCATAATTTGTTATTATGACGCGTGAAATATTCTTTATTCCCAAAAAAAACGACAGAAAGAAAAAGATGTGTTCTATTATTATTAGTTTTTTAGACCTACATTATCATATGCAGTCCAGAAAATGCGAAGGGTAACGCCAAGTTAAAGATTATAATCTAATGCATAGGGCTCGAGATCTCACGAGAGTCAGTATGGCAAATAAAGAATCCAAGAAAGATAATGACAGACATAAAATAATGGAAAGAAACCTGCAGCTAGCTTGCTAGGGGAGATCAAGGGATCTTAAAAACATGTTAATTATTAATTTATTAAGTGATGCCAATTTGGAAGAGACAGAGAGATCAGAGGTACATATTGAAGTCCAACAAATCCAGCTCGATCGGGATAAGCTAGCTGCTAGCTAGTGCGATGAGAACTAAATCTGTGAATGATCGATCATGATCATCATGTATGGCTCACGAGTACTGGCCTTATAAACTCAGCAATAATATAGAGAAATATGCTTTCTGAAATTAATTATATTCCAATTTCTTTTATTCAGTTTCACTCTCTGATCTCTCCTCATACATGAATTCTTCATGACATATGTAGTTTCTGTTACGACGCATAATAAAACATCGTGTTAGTTTATAAATGTAAGGATATATAGGTAAGTACTTCCTTTAATTAGCTATTTCAGCAGAAAACCCTGTATTTTCGACAGGCTTCAGTGGGATGAAATCGATCTACAGGCAAAGAGAGCCAACAAACCTAGCTAGCGTAGATAATGGATATTTAATTTATAATAGCATCGTTTTAATAATTAATTAAAAAAAAAAAAGCAGACATGAAACGACATTTTGTAAAGTAATCTCACATCACAGAAAGTAAACAAACCAAAAGGAAAAGAAAAAGAAAAGGGAACAAAAAAAAAAGGGCAATTATGGATCCTGATCGTGGTCGTACAAATGGGTTAACCCTCCAATGCTATTGACAGTAACAACCACCAAAACAAAAAGACTATCTTTTAACAGCCCCACATGCATAATATTGCTTATGATGATGTAAAGGTTGCTTCATGGAAACACCAGCCAACCCTTACACATTATTATAAATACCATCTCTCTGAGCAAGTCAAGTCTGGAATGCACAAGCTTTTGTATTTTTCTCTTGCAAATAGACTCAAGCCTTTCTTACATTAAAGTACTAGCATCTCTGAGTACTATTGTTTCTTTGTACTGAGGGTTTTAAGCAATGAGTTCTCCAGAGAAGAATGAGTTAGGGAAAGAAGTAACGAGAAGGAAGGAAAAAGTTTCCGTAGCCGTGCTTTTCAGGTATGCTGATTGGGTTGACATTTTGTTGATGTTTTTGGGTACGATGGGTGCTATTGGGGATGGCATGTCTACAAACTGCTTGCTTGTCTTCGCTAGCCGTATCATGAACAGCTTGGGTTATGGAAAGACACAACAAAATCGTGGGAAGTTCATGGATGAGGTTGAAATGGTAAGTAGGTCAACAATCAGCTCAATATTCTGATCTCTTTCTGTCTCTCTGTCTCTCTAACTGCTGACCATCATTTCCTCTTTTGGGTTTTGTTAACAGTGCAGTTTATCCTTCGTATACTTGGGATTAGCAGTAATGGTGGTGGCTTTTATGGGTAATTTCAAAACATCTCTCTCCCTCTTTTGCTTTGCTTTCAGAGGACAATGCATAAGTGTTTGGTATGTTTATCTCAAATTGTCAACAGGGTCTCTCAATTTCAGTTTGTAGGGGAATAAGGAGACATCATCATATATAGTTACAAGACTGCCAAAAAAAAACAAAAAAAACATAGTCATTTTCTGAAACCCTAGAATGCCCCAGTCTGGAAAAAGGGAAACGAATACTCATTTATATATAATATTGCCTTCTTAAACACAAGGAAAACTTGAATTTCATAGGGGAATCGTTCAAAATCCTCGCATAATTTGAGAGACAGATCAAGATGGCTTAGATTAACTCAGAAATTATGTCTGCAGAAGGTTATTGTTGGAGTAAAACAAGTGAGCGACAGGTGCGGAAAATTCGTTACAAGTACTTGGAAGCTGTTCTCAGACAAGAAGTTGGGTTTTTTGATTCACAAGAAGCAACTACTTCAGAGATCATTAATAGCATATCAAAAGATACTTCTCTCATACAAGAAGTTCTTAGTGAAAAGGTAAAAACTCTCCATAAATATGAAGCTTTTCATAATTAAGAACTAGTGATCGATCATATGATATGTAGATCTACTTTCTTAAAAAAAGATTTTATCCAACTTTTTCTTACTTAAACGAACTTTTGAAGGAAATTATCTGATTATTAGTACATGACTGACCTGCAGTATTTTTTTCTTCTTTTTCTTCTTACGTTTTGCTTTTTATGTATCCTTCAACATCTATATGACCAAGATCTACCTGTCAATGCGTTGTTTTCTGTTTAATCCAAAATCAATTGTATGGAAAAATAAATAACTTGTTTCTTCATTATTCCCTCTTTTTTACTGTTTGTAATTTTGATTTCAGGTGCCCATATTTTTGATGCACTCGTCAGTGTTCTTGTCAGGCCTTGGATTCGCCACTTACTTCTCTTGGAGGCTGTCTTTAGTAGCTTTCCCAGCTTTACTCTTGCTTATTATACCTGGATTGATTTATGGAAAATATCTTCTCTATTTGTCCAAGAAGTCTTACAAGGAATACAGTAAAGCAAACGCCATTATTGAGCAGGCTCTAAGCTCAATTAAAACAGTTTATTCATTCACTGCTGAAAGGATAATTGTGGAAAAATATTCGTCAACATTGGATAAAACCACAAGGCTGGGAATGAAGCAAGGCATTGCGAAAGGACTTGCGGTTGGAAGTACAGGTCTTTCTTTCACAATATGGGCTTTCCTAGCTTGGTATGGAAGTCGTTTGGTTATGTACAAAGGTGAAAGTGGAGGAAGGATCTATGCGGCTGGAATTTCCTTCATATTAAGTGGACTGTACGTATGAGTATTCTAGTTGCTAGCTTCAGTTTTTCCATTACATCGATCTTTCATGAAACATATTGTTAATTTCTGGTTTCTCTAAGGGTCTAGTACTATAAATTTTTGCACATTCTGTTCAACGCATTAATTAGGGAGAACTACATTACAGGCTCATTAATTGAGCCAAATTGCATGAGGCATATGCCTTACATTATTAGAACTTGACTTTTCAGCGGTTTGAGTGCCCATTTTGTTGTCAATATATTATTAATTAATGGTCTTAATTTGGATGCCATTCCCCCACACACAAAGCATGGAAGATGAGTTTACAGATTTAATCCCCTATGTGTACATGCATTCTTTTTCCAATTAAAAAAGCCAAATTTTTTTTCTTAATTAATTAGTTTATTCAGGTTTACCCTTAGTTGAGAACCTGAATTTTCTGTGTAGAAGCTCCTTATGAGTGTTATCTAACCATGGGGGAATGCCCAATTTCTAGGGGAAATTACCAAACTTATTAAACTATGAGGATATCAATACCTGAAATAATTAATTGCTTGCACTTATCAACATCTTATATCAACATTGTAATACAATAACAGTATTGCTACAATTACAAAGAAATTACACAAAAACAATCTCACAGAAAAGTGCCTGTCAAATGATGAGACAAAGAAGAAAACTACAGTGAAAGAGGATATCTATTCTTTCATGGGCACACCATGCAATCTATTGCACACATATAAGTACTATTCCCATCACTTTCTCCAGCAATCACTATTAGTTTTACATGCAGTATATATCTGGATTAAGTTTTAAACAAAATTCACAATTTTGTACACATTTCAATGTATATTGATAAGAATATTGACCTTTTTTTTGTTAATGAAACATAATATTTCTCACAAATTAACAGTGTGTTTGTTTTTTCCTATCTAAGTGTAGCATACCACATGTTATAGACAATATCAAATCCGGAATGATCTTTAATTAAATCATTAGACTTGATTTTTATAATCATCGTTACTTTATCAAGGGAATTGAATATCACTTGATTTCAAGATTTTTACCTCATCTCATCTCTATGCAATATTGTGATCAGTTTGATGATACCTATTTACGAATGTGCATGCATGGTAAATGTAATGCAGATCTCTTGGCATGGCACTTCCAGATTTGAAGTACTTTACAGAAGCCTCAGTAGCTGCTACACGAATATTTGATAGGATTAATCGGGTACCTTTAATTGACGGTGAAGATACAAAAGGAGTTGTATTGGATAAAATTAGAGGAGAGCTAGAATTCGAGCATGTCAAATTCACATACCCTTCTCGTCCAGATTCGGTTGTTCTCAAAGATTTCAATCTTAAAGTTGAAGCTGGGAAAACTGTTGCTCTTGTTGGTGCCAGCGGAAGTGGCAAATCCACAGCAATTGCATTAGTGCAAAGGTTTTATGATGCAGATGAGGGAGAAGTGCGACTTGATGGGGTGGATATAAAGTCACTACAGTTGAAATGGATAAGAGGGAAAATGGGGCTTGTTAGTCAAGAACATGCACTCTTCGGGACATCAATAAAGGAAAACATAATGTTTGGGAAGCTTGATGCTACCATGGAAGAAGTCACGGCTGCAGCAATGCTTGCAAATGCTCATAACTTCATTAGGCAGCTTCCTGAAGGATATGAGACCAAGGTGGGTTATGTTATGAAAAGCATCATATATAACATATATGCTTGTTTTTAAAGTTCCAATCAATTTTAAGTGACTAGGGATTTCTTTATCTGTGGTATGCTAATGATATGTTTGCAGTACCTAAAATAATTAATAACAATTAGGAATGATTATTTTTGGGGTGGGGGGATTAATGGTAAGATATATATATAGTTGCTAGTCATGATCGATCATCTCATATATATTGGGACTTTGAATCTGGTCTTATATATTAGGCTAAGGGAAGGTTTAAGCAACTGTGCTCTTTGATACATAATGCTCTGCTTGGTGATTTTAATCTTTTAGTATCTTTTATATAAATATATATATATATATATTTATAGCTGCTTCTTCAACTTTTGAGGCAACATCTCTCTTACGTAGTAATAATGTTGTAGCTGCGTGCTACTAGTGTTTGCGCAGTTAAAGCTTTTTGATTGGTTGGTGACATGGCGTGGCTGAGAAGATCAAGTATAAGTTCCTTACATGCACCCAGACAAGACATGATGCATAATCCAATTATATTATTTACCATGTATCGACTATATATATATATATATATATCGATATGGTACGTAGTCGCATCTGCATATATCGTCACAAAAGAACTAGCTATAATTAGGACTACTCCCCCATATGGCCTATTCTTTTCTTTTCTTTTTCCCCTCCATATAGCCTATTCAATTAGTATATTTTGTCAGGATTGGGGATATTGCATCTGCCACATGATCTACAACAAACCCGAAAAAGGAAAAAAAAGAGTTCATCCCAATCTACGTTAATCCATTTTCATCTCATGTACAACTCAATTTCATTCCATGCACCTATGATAACAGTTCATACAATCAATGTCAGAATTAGAACATGCGCTCATGCCTTAAACAGTAATATGATGATCATTGCATTCAATCTTAAGCAAATTATTTTATTCACTATGTTTCACGATCTCTCAAAGACTTGGTGTCATATATATATATATATATATAATGACTAAGCAAGTTCGGAGATAAATGTCGATTTAGATAATTTCAACAATTCACTTTAGCAATATTCATATAAAATATTTCAACTACATTCACAAATTAATTATGGAGGTTAGAGTACTAGCTAGCTAGGTTACATGAATTCTCTTATTTTCATTTACTGATCATTGTCCTTTAGGAGAGAGTACATGAATCCTACACATGATGATTTGTTAATCAATTTGTACTACCATATATTCTAAATTAAATGGAGCAGGTCGGTGAAAGAGGAGCTTTATTATCAGGTGGACAGAAGCAGCGCATTGCTATTGCCAGAGCCATCATCAAGAACCCTGCCATTCTCCTGCTTGATGAAGCAACAAGTGCTCTTGACTCCGAATCAGAATCATTGGTCCAAAATGCACTTGATCAAGCTTCTATGGGAAGAACCACCCTGGTAATTAATGATCATCCATCATCATCATCATCATCATCTACTTTCAATAATATTCATGACGACCATGTGGCTGGCTTTTAGAATCTTACGTCCTCTTTTTGGTTTTTTGTTTGATGATAGCTAGAGTCAAATAATTAAAAGATATGCATTGTTACTCTCCCTCTTATCATTTTCAGCCACACTAATTGATACGACATTTTTAAGTGTTCACTCCTTACATTTATATATATAGATATGTATATATTTATTTGTAGTAACTTGATCGTACGTGCTGATTACAATCCACAGGTGGTTGCCCACAAACTCTCTACGGTTCGAAATGCAGACCTCATTGCTGTCGTTGGTGGGGGTTGCATAATTGAAATAGGTTCACATAACGACCTCATCAATCGACAAAATGGTCACTATGCGAAACTGGCAAAACTACAGAGACAGTTCAGTTGCGATGACCAAGAACAAAGCTCCGAAGTTCGTGTTTCTTCAGTTGCAAGAAGCAGTGCTAGTCGGCTTAGCACTGCTAGATCAAGCCCGTTAGTGTTCCCAAAATCACCACTGAGTGTCGATGACCCTCCTCCCATATCTCACCCCCCACCTTCCTTTTTCCGGCTTCTCTCTTTGAATGCTTCAGAATGGAAGCATGGTCTTATTGGAAGTCTTTCAGCTATAGCTTTCGGGGCCGTCCAACCTGTCTATGCCCTTACCATAGGAGGCATGATAGCGGCATTCTTTGCACAAAGCCACGAAGAAATGCGTGCTAGAATCCGTACATATTCCCTAATTCTCTCTTCACTAACCTTGGTTTCTCTCACAATGAACCTCTTGCAGCACTATAATTTCGCTTACATGGGAGAGAAGCTGACAAAGAGAATCCGATTAAGAATGCTCGAGCAGATATTGAGTTTTGAAACAGCTTGGTTTGATGAAGATCAGAATACTAGCGGGGCCTTATGTTCGAGATTAAGCAACGAGGCTTCCATGGTTAAATCTCTTGTCGCAGACAGAGTTTCTCTAATAGTCCAAACCACTTCCGCCGTATCCATTGCAATGATCATGGGGCTAGTTGTGGCTTGGAAGCTAGCACTCGTCATGATTGCAGTTCAACCTCTCACAATTCTATGCTTTTATACGCGTAAAGTTTTACTCTCCAGCATCTCAACTAACTTTGTCAAGGCACAAAACCAAAGTACTCAAATTGCAGTGGAAGCAGTCTACAATCATAGAATTGTGACTTCGTTTGGAAGCATGGGGAAGGTTCTTCAATTGTTTGAAGAAGCTCAAGAGGAGCCCAGGAAGGAAGCCCAAAAGAAGTCATGGCTAGCTGGGATTGGCATAGGGTCGGCTCAGTGCTTGACATTCATGTCATGGGCTCTGGATTTTTGGTATGGAGGTACACTTGTGGAACAGGGGGTCATATCTGCCGGGGACGTGTTCAAGACATTTTTCATATTGGTGAGCACCGGAAAAGTCATAGCAGAAGCTGGGAGCATGACTTCTGACTTAGCAAAGGGTGCTGCTGCGGTTGCATCCGTGTTCAAGATTCTTGACCGCCAGTCTCTCATTCAAGGGTCCTATTTTAATGTAAATTTTATCTTCAAACTCTTATCACTTTCTTTATCAATTGGTACATCTGTCTTAAAAGTAATGTTGAAGAAAATCCATATTAAGTTTCCGAATTAACTTCTGCATTTTTCATGTAGGACGGGGGTGACAGTCGTGGAACTAAATTAGAGAAAATAAGTGGAAGGATAGAGATGAAGAAGGTTGATTTTGCATACCCAAGCCGTCCTGAGTGCTTAGTGTTGCGTCAATTCTGTCTAGAGGTGAAACCGGGCATGAGTGTTGGACTTGTTGGGAGAAGTGGGTGTGGCAAATCAACAGTAATCGGATTGATCCAGAGGTTCTATGATGTTGAGAGGGGGTCAGTGAAAGTGGATGGGGTGGACATAAGGGAACTAGATATTCACTGGTACCGGAGGCACACTGCACTAGTTAGCCAAGAGCCAGTCATATATTCTGGCACCATTCGTGACAACATTGTATTTGGGAAGCTCGATGCACCGGAGAATGAAGTGGTGGAGGCTGCCAGAGCTGCCAATGCTCATGAGTTTATCTCGTAAGTATTTTCTTAATAGATAGCAACATATATGGTATTGTTTCAATTGGTTAATGGGTGAAGGAAGTGGGATTTGGCTTGTGGCAAACTACAACAATCACAAGGTAATTAGTCTAATTATTGATCACTTCATTGTAGATCACTGAAAGATGGGTATGAGACTGAATGTGGAGAAAGAGGAGTGCAATTGTCAGGAGGGCAAAAGCAAAGAATAGCAATAGCAAGAGCTATAATTCGGAACCCAATTGTTCTGCTACTAGATGAGGCAACAAGTGCTCTAGACGTGCAATCTGAGCAAGTTGTTCAAGAAGCATTGGATAGAATCATGGTAGGGAGGACAACAATTGTGGTGGCACATAGGCTTAACACCATCAAAAAGCTCGATTCGATCACGGTTGTAGCGGATGGGAAAGTGTTGGAGCAAGGAACCTACGCTCAACTAAAGAGCAAGCGTGGTGCCTTCTTTAGTCTCGCCAGCCTTCAAAATTTGGATCCAACCTGCACTTGAAAAACATGGTGTAGTAATGTATTTTATTAGTGCATGCAGCATACAGCTTCAAGGGTAAGGCAATGGCATGCACCCATGTAGCTTAAGCATGCCTGTTGACTTTTGGGTGGGAAATCTAGCCTTAAGTGCACCAGTAATCTCTCAATGCCCAATGTACGTATCATATGGCTAGATACAGCCAATTTTATGGTAGCATGCTAAGAGGCTATGGTACAGACCAACCTCACCAAATAACAAATTCCAGCTTAAGCTAGAGTTTGTAAAATTGTTCATGGATGTATCCTTTTTTTTAGGATGGTAAAAATAAATAAAATAATTATCTGAACTCAATAATTCCTTGCACCTTTGTGATAAATTGTTTTTGAATGTCCCTAGGCCCAAGATAAACAAATGAATTAAATTTAGATAAGGTAAAAAGCAAACAAACAAACAAATACTGCTAATTAAGCTTGCGAATTAAAATATGAAATGATCCAAAAATGACAAACATAGGAATAGAGATCCCCTTTAATTGCACGGCCAAATTGGATGGTATAATTCTAGAAAGAGATAGACAAACGATGTGAGGCTAACGTGTTTAAATATAGACAATACTGAAAAGTTGTAGCCCTCCTATATATTGCATCTGCCTACAACGTACAACCACTTGATCCAAAATTAGGAAATGAATGGCTTTGATCCGTGGGTCTTGCATGTACTTAGTATTTGAGATTGAAAGCCTACTCATATATCTAAAACCCTAAACAAAGGACTAAGTTCAATTACAAGTATTTGGTATGGGTAATGTCAATGTGATATTGGGCTATAGCCCCTTTTCATTCATGTTAGAAACATTGTTACGAAGCTAGATATAGCCAATTAAGATCTCCTAAATATCAATAGTTTATGTGTTCATCTCTTTTTTACATTTCTTCTTAGCTACTTAGCAATACATTAATGTCCTGCATGCATATGTTGCCTCCCACATGCACCAGAAATGAGGTTGTTTTCCTTAATAGAGAGTCACGCTAATTCTTTGGCCTTTTTTTTTTCCTTTTTCTTTTTTTCTCATCTCTTTTCTTTCTATTTGTGCTAATTACTTATACAAAATCGGTATTCCCGTCCATCCTAGACTGAATAATTCAAATAAGGAAAAAAGATACTCTGAACTTCTTATTCGAAATCAAGAGCTTTATACTTGGAGTAGGCAGTGGGGCACCGCTCCCCGCAACCCCATGTCCACTACCCTGACCCTGTTGGGCGGCGGGGGCATCCCCTCCAGCACCATGCAGGGGTGGGGGCCAGTCTAGGCGCATGTCCAATAGAAATAAACATTCTTCTACCCCAATACTTTTTCTTCCAAAAAAACTATCACCATCCAAGTATCCCTAGTGATCATGTAAACATTCTTTGTTCTTCATTAATAAATTGTGCTTTGGTGACAATAGAAATAAACAAATTAGCTCATCTCTTCTACCCCAATACTTTTTCTCCCAAAAAAACTCCCATGCACCATTATTATTATTATTATCGTTTCTTCTATTTTATTTTTATAATATTGCAAGCTAACGTACAATCGATCAGAGATTAATATTAGAGTGATAATTATATTCAAAATAATTAAGGCTAAAGGATAAATAGGTTTCCTTAACAAAGGTAGCCTTTTATTACAGTGGATGGATCAGGGTAGGGTAATTTCCTTAGACACGGACATGACAAATTCCCATGATAATGAAAAAGAAGATCAAAGTAGACCATGAGCAGCTGCAGACACATGATAACAAGCAGGAAAAGCTTGACTTTTGTTCAAAAATTAATTAATACTAAGTAACTGGAACTTCTATAAATTAATATAGTTAATCTGCCGACATATTTGATCCAACTTCTACATTGTCTCCCCTTGTCGACGTTAATCCGTCGTTAATTTATTGGGGAGTTAGAGTCAGCCGACTCGGAATGTTGATCTGTAGGTCGGAACAGCTGCAAAATCACCAGAAAACAATCAACATTGACACTCATGATCATCATTTATCTGCAACGCCCAACCCAAGCCATGAAAATTGGTTTTTGGCTCCGTATGTGTGTGTGCGCGTGTGTGTGCGTGTGTGTGTGTGTGTGTGTGTGAGAGAGAGAGAGAGAGAGAGAGAGAGAGAGATTTCAAACCCCAAGATAGGCTTCCAGCTTATCCTTCAGCATGGCAAACTCTTCTTTCAGCCGTGAGAATGCAGCCCTAACCCTGCATGCACATATATCTATAACGATCAGTTTTGCATATATTTACTCTAAATCATGATATATTAAATGTAAGAAAGGAAAATAAAAAGTCAGTCGAAAGAGTAGATGTCGTAGCAGTAGTGAAAGCATATATATAAACATTACCCTCCAATGTGAATGTAATCTTCCCTGAAACAAGCCATCATGTTAACCATTTCCGTGTGAACCCTCTTAGCACCAATGCTGCAGATACCAGTGATGAATTTTTCCCAATATAATCAAAATTATAATTAGAAAAGACGATAAAAGATTCAAAAAATCAGAAGAGAAGAATAATTACATGATTTGCAAGTACTCTGCATTGTGACTGCATGCATGTTGACATGAACGGATTTCATTTGTAAAAGAATATAATTTTAAACTTTTTTTTAAAATTAAATGTTGTCGTGTCAGAGGTGGGGATGGGGAATGTTTGCTTCAAACCGAGTTGCAACTATATATAAAATTCAATAGAAACAAATACCTGGCACTACTGCCTTTGAGCTTATGAAAACACCAGCTTAATGACATCAAACGGGGTTTCCTTCCTATATATATATATATATATATATATATATGTTGAAAAAACGTAGACCAATGTTATAATTTTAATCATTAATTTCCAGCTAATTAAAGAAATAAAAAAAATGAAAAAGGTTTTATTATTATAGTGCATGAAAATACAAACCAATTTTATATATAGATATAAATATACGATCACATACAATACTTGTCCAATGCGAGTTATATCATTTGGGGTCTGATCTTTGAGAAACACGTTGACAACACGCTCGATGAAGAAGGGGTTCTGATCATCCTCCAATTTCCCCAATTCAGTGAACCGTTCATGACCAAGAAAACCCTGCATGCAATTTCCCCAACATCAGTCGTATACGACTAATATATCTTCCGTTGCTGATCAGAATCTGATCAGTTACTTTGAACGTATGTGTTTTTGGAGATTAATGCGCGCAAGAGATCGATTAAATTATAGGGAAAACCTGGTGACCAGCCGGTCTGGTCTCAAGCCATAAACAGCCCTCCAATCCCATTTCGCCACGTTAGCTTGTTGGTAGGCTGTTTATACACTTGCCTACACCAGATCACAAATTCCCCCCACTCATCCGTGACCCAAAAACTTGCTACCCAAGGATGCTGCAATTTGATCACTATAAATTCTATCTCAATGCTAGTTATGGCGCAGGCTGCAGAATACTTAAATAAGAAGAGCGCTGAGAAGAGCATCATGCATCCTTGTGAGGAGAAAAGATGTGCAACAAGCACTATGTTTAGAAATGGAATTAAGGAGAGGAATTTACGCAAATTGCAAGACGTGCGACGAATTACCAATGCATCACTCACCATTCAACTTTGAGGTCAATGTTGGTTGTCTACTTCTTGGTGAGTAATTAAATTTCTACTGGGTTTACAATCCCATGAGGATCTCGGTGGCACCTTCAATGGAATTGCTGAATGCGACTTTAAAGATAACTGAGATTTCCAAAATGTGGGACTAGAAATCATAAACACGGACCCAAATAGCTAATCCATTTTTTAATCTTTGATAAGATACAGGAAAATCTCGACAAGTAACAAGAGGAAATATTTGCCAAGCAAAAGAGATAAATAAAGTTAAAAAAATCATACCATTGATGGCGGCTACAGGGAGAAAGCTTTGTTCTATAATCTTTGTTCAAAAATCAAACCATCCAGAGGAAAAATCAAATTTGAAAGGGAAGGAGGATTTTCAGTGCAACGGGTTTTTCTCTAGATTCAAAGGGAAAGGGTGCGAAATGGTGAATTGTGTTATTAGAGGATTAATCAGCTACTTTCCATTCTACACTCTTTGGACTAGTTTATCTTACATGGAGTCAGCTCGTTGGTGGGCTGTTTTTTGCCCAACCGCAACACGGCTGTTCCAAAGCGCCTCTCTAAATTATATAGCTGATGAGATACATCTAAAACTTAATTGGTATATATATAGATGATCAAGAGTTGATGAAAAACAGTGAGATTGGCCATAAAATAATTAAATTCTCATCTTTATACGAAGATAATTTTATATGTGTTATAAAAATTAAAATTAAAGAAAAGAATGACCTCAACAAGGAGGGACATCCTAAGGCTGGCAATCTGTTGCTTCAAGAAATTACTAGCCATGTATGGTGATTAAAGAAATAAAACTAGAGTATATTATATATCATCAGGCCTAGGCAAATTAAATAATTGAAGAAAAACACGTGTTTTAAGTATGCTTTGATGAATCCTAAATATTACAAGTATTACCACACACACACACACACACACATATATATAGGAACATGAATTTGTTAGTTTGGATATAATATTTGTTGAGTGTTGCTCTTTGGAGTCCCACATCGGTAGTGAGTGAGGAAGAGGCAAGACTAATGAGTTATAAATAAGAAGTTTAGCCTCTTAGTTTAAGTGCATCAGTTGAAATCTTATTTAGTAACTTTTGATTTTAGTTAAATTTCTCTATTAGCCTTTTGTGAAAGGGAAAGAGGTGTAAAGTTAAAGTTTTACTAGTGGGGAAACTTTGTGGGTGTGTTTGGGGTGAGGAGAAAAATTGCATGATTGTAATAATTTTTCATATAGTGGATTTTCTTCTCTGGGTCTGGTAGTTTTTCTTTTATTTCAGAGTTTTCACGTAAATTTCTTGTATTGTTATTATTTTTCTATTTTTCTTATTATTCCTGCAAATGGTAGATCCTAGGAGGATGAATTTGGGAGGTTCAAATTTTCAACAATTGGTATTAGAGCCACTAGGTTCTTTTTTGTGGGGTGGAACTTTGGTGTGGTAGTGTGGATACATACAGTCTAATGAGATTTTGTCTAGGAGATTGAAAATTTTAAATGTGTCTATTGTGACCCTTCAATCTTTCCTGGAAATTGACATAGTGAGGTACTATTCATTTCTACAGTAAATTCATCAAATCAATGTCAGGAAGTATACCTTCAAATCTTATCAGATTTGAGGTGGAGAAATTTGATAGGAGAATCAATTTTGACTTGTGGCAAGTACAAGTCAAGGATGTCTTGATTCAATCAAGATTACACAAGGCATTGAAGGGCAGACCAACACTTGAAGCCAGCACTGGTACAAGTGTGACTGGTGAAAGGAGTAGATCTAAAATGAGCGATGAAGATTGGGAGAATCTGGATTTGAGAACAGCAAGTGCGATACGTCTGTACTTGACCAAAAATTTTCTTACAAATGTGCATGGAATATCTATGGCAAAGGAATTCTGAAAAACTTTAAAGAGTTGTATCAGACGAAGAGTGTCTCAAATTATGTGTACCTGAATGAGCAATTTCATACACTACGGATGAGTAAAGGTACAATTATTTCAAATCATTTAAACGTTCTCAATGGCATTGCCGCTGAGCTAGAAGCTATTGGAATTAAAATTGATGATGAGGATCAAGTCTTAAGACTCATTTGGTCTCTTCCACCTTCATATGAGCACATGAAACCTATTTTGATACGTGGGAAGGAGAAAATAATTTTTTCAAATGTTACTAGTAAAATATTTTTTAAAGGGAGAAGACTAAGTAGTGGAAGTAATATTCCACTTGAGAACTTAGTAATGGTAGTAGCTAGAAATGGGAAGATGAAAAACTTCATGAAGAAGAAAGTAGTCTACTGGGAGTGTGGACAATCTGGATACGTCAAGAAAAATTATCCAAAAGTTGAAGCAAGTTCAGCAAGTGGCTCCAAGTCAGTAAATGGAGATACTGGAAATGATGCTAATGTTTTATCTCTCTCCATGGAAGATTTTGATATTTAAAAAGAAACATGTATATTCTCATGGCATGCTGCTAATTCTCAAAGTTGTCATAATAGAGGATGTATTAATATTAGCGGATCCACAAGTTTACACACAAGCATTGGTTTGACATTGATACAGTGTGTGTGGTGGAAATTCATGTCAATGGCTGATGAACTTCTAGGAAATCCAAACTTGGAAGTTACATCATAATTTTCGATAAGGTTGTTTTCAATATGAGCCGAAGTAAAATGCTTGAAATTGGTTTATTCTGAGTGGGTATGCTTTTATGATGAAGCATGATAGCAGAAGTTATGAAAATCTCCATTGAGGTGAAACTTGGTTGTGGGACCAGTCAAAGTCACAAGGTGGAGATTGTTGAGTGTTGCTCTTTAGAGTCCCACATCGGTAGTGTGTGAGGAAGAGGCAAGAATCATGAGTTATATATAAGAGGCTTAGCCTCTTAGTTTAAGTGCACCAGTTGAAAGCTTATTTAATAACTTTTGACTTTAGTTAAATTCCTCTATTAGCTTTTTGTAAAAGGGGAAGATGTATAAAGTTAAAGTTTTACTAGTGAGGAAGCTTTGTGGGTATGTTTGGAGTGAGGAGAAAAATTGTATGATTGTAATAATTTTTCACATAGTGGGATTTCTTATCTAGGTTTGGTAGTTTTTCTTCTATTTTGGAGTTTCTACTTAAATTTTTTGTGTTGTTATTATTTCTCTATTTTTCTTATTATTCCTGCAAAGGGTAAATCCTAAAAAGTTGAATATGGGAGGTCCAAATTCCCAATAATATTAACGACAGCCACGCTTAGTAACAGTACTAACTCAGAGGCAACAATCAAAAAAAACATAAAAAAAACTATGACTAGGCAAGGCATATCAAGTATATATGTGACAATAGATCATAAATTAGAAATGTAACACAACAATAATGAGATAACAAGTCATGCATCTCATTTTGCGATATCATAACTAACCATGAATTACTAAAATATAGCTCGTCATGTTATATATATTACACTCTCATCTCACTGATCTAGTAGTACTATATTGATGTAGTATAGTATACTATACTTAAAAGTGATATTATATACAGTCTTGAAGTGTGCAATTTCTTTGTACTGTCTTTGAAAAAAAAGTGAGAGTCAGTATTAAAATAATAATTTTTTCACGTGGATCCCAAATATACCCTTTTTTTTAAAAGAGTACACGAAGATTGTACACTCGACAAATACTGCAAATATCATTTCTCTATTATTGACTTTAGTTTTAGTGTCTCCTTGAAAGGCGCAAAAACTTTGTAGCCTTAAAGTAGAGCACAAAGTAAAAGAGAAACCTTAAGAACTAAAGTAAAACAAATCTGTCACATAGATCATCAATGTACAATTCGTAAAACAAAGATATTGCACCCCACATATTTTTTGGATCTAAACTAAAATGCTAAAATATAAAATCGTAAACTCTACAATTCTTTATTCTAATTATTCTCAAGACCATTTTTTCCCCACTCTTTTCATTTTAAAAAAGTAAATAAGTTCATATACAATGAAAACATTATCTATAATAAGCCTACCTAGTACAAAAAATACTTTGAGATCTAAAATAATACTAGGTAAGACATGTTCTAATTTATTGGCTAACACTTTTGAGATGAGTTTATAAGTGACATTACAAAGGCTAATAGGGCGAAAATCACCAACTTTCATAGGAAATTGTTTTTTGGGAATCAGAGCAATAAAAGTCTTATTCAAGTCACAAGGGAAATCTTCACCATTAAGAGTATTCAACACAACTTTAGTAACTGAATTACAAATGATATGTCAATATTTTTTTATAAAATATAGGGGACATACCATCAGGGCCAGGTGCCTTTGTGGGATGCATTTGTTTTAAAACCTTGTATACCCCTTCATTTGATCAATGACTCTTTTGCTAATATTAGGCACAAAATCCATTGAGCCTCTTTGATTTGAAGAATAAAAAAGAGAATGGATGTACTCCACAATTAGCTAATCCCGCTACTCTCCTTCTTGCCTTCTCCCATAGTCATCTATTAGCCATTAAATGTAATTCTTTTTCCTTCTATGGGATGCCTTAGTGTGGAAGTATTTCAAGTTTTGGTCCCCTACTTATAACCATGTAGCCTTTGACCTCTAGTGCCAAATAATTTCCTCTCTTCCAAGCCATTTCTGAATTTCTTCTCGAGCATTGATTTGAGCAACCAGATTAGAACAAGTAGAATCAGTTTCCTGCACCTTGGTAAATTTAGTTTTGGCTGCTTACAAATTCTTATAGACCAAACCAAACTTCTTTTTGTTCCAACTATTAAACTTCATGTTGCACCCTTCAATCTTCCTCATGACCTCCTCAATAGTCCCATCACTTAAGTCACCTCTCCATACTTCTTCAATAACCTGTTTGCATCGTTCCTCCCCCACCCACATAGGTTTTAACCTGAAAGGCTTTCTCCCTTGCCTAATCTCACATCCATCATCAGTTTCCACACACAAAAGTATATGATCAGAATAGGCCACACTCCTATGAGTAACAGTTGGAAAAGGAAAAAGCTGACACCATTGTGAATTGGCTAAAAATCTATCAATTCGCTCACTTATACTTGATAAGCCTTCTCTTTTATTGCACCAGGTATAAGGGATTCTACAGTACCCCAAATCCCTTAGATCACAATTATTTAAAACTTTCTTGAACTCCCCATTTGTTCTCATTTCTATCCCTTCCTCCACATTTTTCGTTAATGTCTATAATTTCATTGAAGTCTCCAAACACCAACCATGCTATACCATCCTTTCTACTCAAAGATTTGATCATGTTCCAAGTTGTCATTCTATGACTAGTATCAGGGCCGGGTGTCCATAGACACCTGTGATGTGCCACGTGGCCCGGATTGGTTATACAAAACCAAAAAACTTATCTCATCTCATCTCAACTCATCATTACAACTTTTTCAAATCCCCATACAAAATATAATAAACAATTTTACTTTTTCAAATCCCAATAGAAAATTAATATTACAAAATTATATTATAATAATATTTTATTCATTACTATTTAAAATATCTCATCTCATCTCATATCATCTGTGTAATTAAACAGGGCCAGTATTACCATAATCATTAGAAATAATTAACACATCAATATGGTGCTTTGAATAGACAAGCACAGACAATTTAACATCATCCTTCCACATTAAGGTGATTCCACCACTTCTGCCCTCACAATCTATTGCTAGACAATTAAAGAAGCTTAATCGATACTTTCTTATTTCCATAGCTCTGGCTATCAGTTTTGTCTCTTGTAAAAATAAAACATCGGGACCTTCTTCGAAATTAGATTTTGAAGAGCACGAATTCACATGGGTTCCCAAGCTCACAGAAACTCAAATTTAGTATTTTCATGTTGCCCGGTGGGGCTGGGAACCAACCACTACTGATCTCTCATCTTGATCCACATTTGAACTATCCCAGGAATTCTTATTGCTTCTCTTGTCTCCTTGCAGGCTCCTCATCTGTCTCTAGCATTGGTCTTTTCTTACTACTTCGTTTGCCTTCCAAACTGTTTCCTCCTATACATTTAGGTTCTAACTCCCTCGTATTTCTTCTCCAACATCTCCTGGAAATTGGGCCTGTGTGAGGAAATAAATTAACTAATGGGCTCTCATCCACTGGACCCATAACTGTTAATACACCACACTAATCCTAGCCCACACTTTGAATATTATCCCCTTCACCCATCAAAGCGGCAAGTCATATTTCCTTTTTTGATTCCCCCTCTTCAGGCATATTCTCAGTATCTATTTTCTCAACTGTCATTTTGTGATTTATGCTTCCCGTGTCCGTTGCCGCACTATCTTCTTTGCAATTTTGGCCTTTTCTTGGTTATGCTCCCCAGGATTTTCCTCTGTCGCCATATCAGTTTCTCCGTTACCTCCTTTTGTCCCGCCTCATTCAAATGTTTCCTTTTATTACTTTTCAGCTGTGCGGTGGCTGCCAAAGTTGTTTGGTCCTACATCTACTTAGGAACATGTCTCTATGCTCCACGACCTCCTGTGAATCTTGCATTGAGCCACTGACCATATGGAAAGCCATTAGCTACATAATCATCCTTTGAAGCCAGCCACTTCTCACTCTTTATGTCCATGCCCTAGAGAACCGCAACTGTAACAGAAATTGGGAAACCTCTCACAAGTAAAACATACCCAACATGGATGATCTAATCCAATCATAATTTTCTTCCTCCTTAACAAAGGTTTAGATATATCGATATTGACCCAAACTCGCATAAACTTTCCCCATGCCAATTCTCCTTTCTCTAGATCAACTTCCACCACACTACCCAAAGAGTTCCCAACCAGATTGCCCACATATTGATTCTGTGCCATTAGAGGAAGCTCGCGGATCCTGACCCAAAACATGGCTTGTGTAAACTGAATACGATGAACCTGTTTCCTTCCATCAAACTCCTGTATCAACACGAGTCATTTGTTGAAAGACCAAGGTTCTTCACACAATACACGATCCTTATCCCTTGTATCTTCAAACTCAACCAAAAATGAGGATTGGGTCCAAATTACGAAACTCACACCCTTCACTGGTCTTCATATTTTCTTCATAGTCTGTTTAAACACCTCTTTATGATAGTGTTTATCCATAAAAAACTTCATTATCAAACACTTGCTTCATTTGGAGATTGCATCTTCTAGCAAACTTGATTCCACATGAATTTCTTCTTGCTCCTGCTCAGTGAGCGAAAGTCACTCATAAAGTTTACCAAGATCTTCTTCCATCACCACTCCAAAGCCGTACTAGCATAGTAAACTACAGAAAGAAAGCCTGTACAAGGACAAGATGGGAGCCTCTACTCAAGTAATCCTAGAGATGAGAGTTTTTTGAGTCTACAGATTAAGGTGGCTAATGGAGAGAAGATTTTCAGCCAAGGGAAATGTGTGATAGTTCAAATAATTCTAAATTCAAAGCAAGAGGACATTATGGCATTATGATGTACATTATAACCATCATTAATGAAATTGATTGAAATTAATTATGGCCATCATTCTAGAATAATGAACTTAATTAAGAGCTTAATTCATTGTATATCTCAAAAATAAGTGTCTAAATTCTAAGAGTTTGACAAAATTTATAAGGAAATCATCATTATGATCTAGCTTTAAAGTCTGAAATATTTATTTCCTACCTTCATGATCTTTTTCTATTATAATATTATCTTTCTAACGGCCTTATTCACACTTTGCCTTTATTAGTTAGCTATATGGTCTTGTTTTACCAATTACCTTTCCTCTTTAAAGGAGTATTTTTTAGATCCATATTGATTTAAGGGTACTGCTATTCAGCTCCATGACTTTGCCCTCTCAAACTTATCACTAGTGCAATTGCACTTTTTTTTTCCCTTTTTCTTTCATATATCTTTTAAACCCTTTAAACATTTTTTTTTTAAAATACACAACTTAACTAATAGTCACTTCATTAACCATTAAGCCAAGAAAAGATTTAAAATACTCTAGCAGTAATTTTGAAGGGGCAAAATCATGGGACCAAGTATCATTTTCATTGATTTAACCACACTTCCATGTAAGGCTGGCAAATCGTGTTTTCAAGTCGTGTTTGTGTCGTGTCAATTATAAGTATTTTACTATATAGGTAAATCCGAATTTGATCCTTAATGCTAAACGTATCAAAATTTTCAAATCCTAACCTGACCCATTTAAATAAAGGGCCGTATTGTATCATCCGTTTTGACCTGTTTAATAATAAATTAGAAATAGGTCAATATTACACAACTCATTTAAACTTGTTTAATATAAATGAGTTGAACTAACATGTATAAACCATTTAACCTAATTAACATAATTTAATATAAAAGTTAAAATTTATATTTATTAACAGCAACAATATCTTTAAAAAAATACGACTATCTAGTAACAAAAAATATCAATATTTTTAAAATTTTAACATTTAATAAAAGTAATATTACAAACCCTACAATAACAAATATGAGCATAGGTCTAGAATTACAATTTCAATAATAAAAACACAAATATACTTAGAAATACTAATATTACAATTCAACAATAATAAAATTTTAATTTTGAAATAAAATCTAAACAAGTCAAAACGGGTTGATTTTGGGTTAAGTGGGTTGACTCCTTTTTGACCGGTTTATAAATCATGTCTTGACAAGTCAACCCATTTTGACCTAAACTTGTTAACATTGAATACAAATCCACTAATTTCTTGTCATTTTCATGTTAGGTTCATTGGTCATGTTACATATTGTCATCCCTACTTTCATGCCATGAAAAGGAACCCAAAAGAGAGAAATTAGGCTTTTGATCTCAAAAGCTGAAATATACAATTGTACATAATGTGCATGCATGGTGTGGTGAGGGGCAGTGCTATTTTTGTGGTTTCCAGTATGAGGACCTTCACCATGCTTTGGTCAGTTGTGCTAGTATTCAGAGTGTATGGAAAGAATTGATACCAAAAATTTTACAAGAATTTCCACCTTGTTGAAGATCTAGTGGTGCTACCTGAAGACTTAAATGAATAGCCATCACTATTAAGAACAACTGAGATCCAATAATAATTTGCACGTAGCTTCTAGTCTTTGACATAAAAAAATATGCCTGACCCTTTACCTTACCTTAAGAAGAAAGAAATAGGGTGGGTATGGAGCGTGGGAAACAGTGCAAGAAGTGTATGGTATTATACAGACGATTCCTTATTCACGAAGTGTTTACTAACCGTCTTGTCCTATTAGCATGCATAAAACAGAGCAACCAGCCCCCTTCAACATCTCTCATAACGTGTTCTACACTGTTGAAAGCTAGATCCACATGAGGTATGTGATGCATAGCTAAAAAAATGCCAGTCACTATCTGAATGACTAAACAAATACCAGCTAACAAACCGAACCCCCACCAATAACTAAGATTGCTCGAGGTTGGATAATCTATCAAATGCTGATTAAGTGCGGAGGATCTAGGTTGTTTAAAAGGTGCGAGCCACCCGAGAAGCAAGCTAGTATAGCGAGCAGCTGGGGTCTTTCGTTTGTACATACATCAGCTTGTTGGTGCTTGGAATAATAACCTGCGCTAGGCGCTCAATTGATGCTAGAATGAACTATCAATTTTTGTGAAGATTAAAGGATAAACTGCCACTTTTCTTTAATTTGGCTTGGAGTTTTTGGTATAGAAGAAACAAGACGATGCATGATTAGATGTTTTTTAATCCAAAAAATGTTGGTGAAAATCCTATTATTTTGGTTAGAAGTTTTAAAGAGGTCAAATTAAAACCAAGAATTCAATTAAAGCATCATTTTCAATGGAAGCCTCATCCAGTAGGTATGGTGAAGATTAATGTTGATGGTGTCATTTTTGAAGAGCTATGTAAATCTAGAATTGGTGCAATTCTGAGAGATGAACAAGGAAATGTGATTATGGCTACATAAAATAGCTCAATTCAATCGAGGTTGTAGTGGACAGGCAAGTGGTGGAGCAAAGAACCTATGCTCAACTGAAGAGAAAGGATGGTGACTTCTTTAGTCTAGCATGCCTTCAAAATTTGGGTCCAACATGCACCTGGAAAAAAATTGTGTAGTATTGTTGGTACTGTATTTCATTAGCATGCAGCTTAATTCAAGAGTAAGGCAATGGCACCCATGTAGCTTGAGCATGCATGCTGACTGTTGGGTGGGAAGTCTAGCCTTAACAGTGCACCAGTAGTTTACCTCAATGCCTAATGTACATATCATATGGTTGGATATAGCCAATTTTATGGTAGCATGCTAAGAGGCTAAGGGAGTTTGTAAAAATGTACATGATGTATCTTCTTCTTTTTTTAGGATAATAAATAAAATAATTATCTGAACTCAATTATTCCTTGCACCTTTGTAATAATTATGTTGTTTTTGAATGTACCGTATCAATGTTTTTAGTAGTCTAATCTACCAAAAATTGCCTGCCAAAAAAAGACAGAAAAAGAATAGAGATCCCCTTTAATTACAAGGCCAAATTGGATGGTATAATTCTAGAAAGAGATAGATAGATCATGTGAGTGCTATCATATTTAAATAGAGAGAATCTGAATTAGAATATTGAAAAATTGTAGCCCTCCTATATATTGCATCTGTCTACAACAGTCACTTGATCCAAAATTAGGAAATGAATGGCTTTGATTAGTGGGTCTTGTCCCTAGTGTTTGAGATTGACAGCCCAACTATATATTCATATATCTAAAACCCTAAATAAAGGCTATGTTCAAGTACAAGTATTTGGTATGGGTAATGTCAATGTGATTTTGGGCTATAAGCCCTTTCATTCATGTTAGAAAAATTTTTAAGAAGCTATAGCCTAGCTAGATCTCGTAAATGTCAATAGTTTATCGTGTGTTAATCTCTTTTTTTCTTCTTTTTACATTTCTCTTTACTAGAGAGTCACACTTCTTTGGCTTTTTTTTTTTTTTTTCTCAACTTCTCTTTCTATTTGTGTTAATTACTTACACAAAATAGCCATTCTAGTCTAGTGAATAATTCAAATAAGGAAAGAAGATACCCCACGTCCACCACCCTAGCCCAGACTGGGCAACATAGGCAATCCAACCCACACCATGCTGGGGGGAGGTTTGGCGCAGCACCCGTCCTGGGCTGGGCTTAAGTCCAACAAGAAAATATATAATTATATATAAATATGCATATATAATCAAAATCGTTATCAAAACGACATTGTTTTGGGGGTTACACCTCCCCCTCCCCAAGCACTCACTCTCTCTCTCTCTCTAATTGACTGATTTGTTGTTTGCAATTTGTAAATGATTGGTTTTTGTTGTGTATTTTCTTGTGAAATGTGGATTTATATTTTGTTGTGAATTTATGATCTCTCTCTCTCTCTAATTGACTGATTTGTTGTTTGCAATTTGCAAATGATTGGTTTTTGTTGTGTATTTCCTTGTGAAATGTGGATTTATATTTTATTGTAAATTTATGATTTTTCTTTCTAATTGTGTCACAGTTGTGGGTTGGTGTTGCCATGGTGGACGGGAACTGGGGGAGGGGGGGCACCCCCACCTGGCATGGGTAGGTAGCAGTACTGTTACTTTATAAAAAAATAATTAAACACATAAGTTACTAGATCCTATATCATTTTTTTGGCTATTAATGTTATTCAAAAAATTCACAATTAAATTTATCATTTTTTAATCCCAATTAATGACTTTGAGTAGATTGAGTAGGCATGGTGAAATGCAAAGTCAGACCCACATCCGAAACCCTACTTGGGATAAGCATGCAATGCCAAGTGCAAGGGCCTAATTTTTATTTTTTATTTTTTTGAGAAGAAACATTTCATTGGATTAAGTCAAAGGTTACAAGCATCACTAGCAACAACTTGCTTAACACAACAAGGAATATCTTCTAGATCATAGCGATCAAACTCACTCAAAAGGGCATCCTTGGCTAGCACATGTGCTGCCACATTAGCATCCCTTTTAGCATGACACACACTCCAAGCAACAAAGGACCTCAAAATAGAAGCTGTGTCCTCGATTATAAGTCCTCCTATGCTCCTGTCTTCCCCTTGATCCCTGAGCTGCTTGACAACCTGAAGAGAATCTCCTTCCAACATGATCTCACTGATACCAGATTCTTTACAAAACAGGACAGCCAACATCAAAGCATACGCCTCTGCAGCATAAGGGGATAGAGAGACTTCCCTCCGAGTTCTAAGTGTTCCCATGACCCTCCCACAGCTATCTCTAATAATGGCTCCAACTCCAACCAGGCCCTCTGAGGTATTGAGAGATGCATCCCAGTTCAACTTGTAATACCCCTCGGGAGGCTTCCTCCAGGTCTGAGGTGAGGAGGCAGGGCTGGCCAGACTTTGGGAGGTCTTTGCTTTTACTGCTCTAAAGCAACTCAATTCAGTATGAGACCTCTGGATGATGGAGCTGGGATGTTTGAGGTCCTTCCCATGCACGAAGTCATTTCTTCTAGCCCAAATTAGTTTGGCTATCGAGCCTGCTGTTTCCAGGTCCTTCTGAGCTAGTTTTTCTGTCATTTGCTCCCAGATGGACTTGAAAGAAATGCCACTCAAAGACAGTTTTTGTAGTGGCCTGCTGGCTTGTCCCCACACATCCTGCGCAGCACCACAACTCCACAACACATGACCTGCTATTTCCTCCTCTAGGTGACATATTGGACAAAGTGAGACATCCCTTATATTCCTCTTTTTTAAGTTACTGAAAGTAGATAAAGACTCAGTGCATGCTCTCCACAAGAACATCCTTACCCCATTCGGCACTTGTAACTTCCACAAAGATTTCCAGAAACCCTCCCTGGTGGGACTAGTTGAGGGCCCACTCTCATTGCTGGGTTGTAAGGCACGATGGAGGTGATATGCACTCCTGACAGTGAACATGCCATTTGAGGTGCACTCCCATCCCAATTGATCCCCCCTGTGACCTAGCCTCATGGGAATGGTTCTTATAGTCTCCACACACTCCTGTGAGAAGAGGTTGGCTAGCAATCCGATATCCCATCTCCTTAGATTAGGATCAATTAAGTCTTCCACCTGAGTGACATCTTCTACCAGACTCCTGCCATTGTTTGAGGTCAAAATATGAGGTCTTGGCAGCCATCTATCCTCCCATATTTTGACTTGTGCTCCATTCCCAACCCTCCAAATGAGACCTTCCTTTAGTAGGTTCAGGCCAGCTTTTAGACTTCTCCAGGCAAGTGAAGGTCTAAGTCCCATGTTGGCTTTCAATAGGCTTCCTTTTGCAAAATACTTCTGTTTGATTATCTGAGCTGGAAGAGAGTCAGGTTTTGTGAGGAGGTTCCACCCTTGTTTAGCAAGTAGGGCCAGGTTAAAACTTTTGAAACTCCTAAACCCCATACCTCCTTGGAGTTTAGGCCTGCTGAGTTTATCCCACTTGACCCATTGGATCTTGGTTCTTCCTTCATTAAACCCCCACCAAAATTTCCTTAGGAGCTGGTCCAGTCTATTTATTATGGATTGAGGAAGGAGGAACACCCCCATGGTGTAGGTAGGGATAGCTTGTAGGACTGATTTCACTAGGATCTCTTTCCCAGCTATTGACAGAGAGTTTGTTTTCCAATTTGTCACTCGTGTCCAGACTCTATCAATCAAATTATGGAAGGATGCAATCTTGGAAGGCCGAGGTACTTCTCAAATGATCCTGTTGCATTGACTCCAGCTATCCTCAGGATGGTGCTCTTGTTCTCAGATGGTATATTCTTGCTGAAATAGATTGAGGACTTTTCCTTGTTGAGCTTCTGGCCAGATGCAAGTTCATATAGAGTTAAAATCCTCATTAGTCTACTCCATTCAAGGGAATTGGCTTTGTAGAAGATTAAGCTATCATCAGCGAAAAAGAGGTGGTTTACTTTGACAGGACCTCGACCCACAGGCACACTCGAAATGCTTCCTTCCCTTTCTGACTTGAGTAAGAGACATGACAAAGCTTCTGCACAGAGGATAAAAAGGTAAGGGGAGAGGGGGTCCCCTTGCCTCAATCCTCGGGAGGGCATGAAGAAACCTTGTGGCTCACCATTTAGTAGGATAGAGTAGGAAACTGAGGAGATGCATTTCAAGATTAGGGAGACCCAACTGTTACTGAAACCCAACTTGCTCATTACTGCAGTCAAGAAGCTCCATTCTACACGATCGTATGCCTTGCTCATGTCTAGTTTGAAAGCCATGTAGCCTGACTTCCCTTTCATCCTGGATGTCATTGAATGGAGTGTTTCATAGGCCACCAGAATGTTGTCTGTGATGGCTCTACCTGGTACAAAAGCACTTTGACTTTGGGAAATAATGTTAGGCAAAACAGCTTTAAGTCTATTTACTACTACTTTTGCTACTATTTTGTATAACACATTACACAAACTAATTGGTCTGAAATCAGTAACTCTTTTGGCTTCTTTAACCTTTGGGATGAGTGTGATGAAAGTGTCATTGCTTCCCTCCAAAGAGCCATTTATGTTCAGGATGTTGAGGGCAAATCTTGTAACCTCTTCTCCCACTATATCCCAGTTTGTTTGATAGAATAAGGCTAGGAATCCATCTGGACCTAGAGATCCAAGGCCATTCATGTGGAAAACAGCCATCTTGACTTCTTCTGCTGTGAACTCCCTCCCTAAATGTTCATTCATTTCACCTGTAATTCTATGGGGCACACTCTCGATGCATTCACCAATGCCTATTGGATTAGATGAGGTAAAAAGATCACGGAAAAAATCTGAAAAAAGAGATCCAATTTGCTGTTTATCAGTAACCAGTGACCCCTGTCCATCCATTACCTGGTGGATCCTGTTTGTTTTCCTTCTCTGGGTTGCATGTTGATGATAAAACTTCGTGTTCTGATCCCCCATTTTGAGCCAGTGCTGCTTAGCTCTCTGCTTCCACTTTAGATCTTCCTCTTCAAGGGATTGTTCAATCTCATTTTGCAATCTTAGCATTAAGTCCACATGCTCACCTTGACCCTCTTCTTGTAACTTACACAAGGTTGACATTTTCTGTTTAACCTCAGCTTTTGCACCCCTATTTTCATTAGTGTTCCATTTCTTTAACTCTGTGCTGCAGTTTCTCAATCTTCTTACCACTAGAGGAACTTGGTCCACTCCCCAACCCTGCCTTCCCCAAGTCTTCTTTATTGTAGTAGCACACCCCTCCTTGATTGTCCAAGCTACTTCGAATCTGAACAACTTAGAAGGGCTACCCTGTTGCCTCTTGCTTGATAGGACAATATGTAGAGGTAGATGATCTGACTTCACTGCAGGGGATACCTCACAACATGCCTCTGTAAACCTCTGAGCCCAAGCTGGGTTTGCTAGCCCTCGGTCTAGCTGCTCCTTAGTGAAATCAGTACCTCTTCTGTTGTTGGACCAGGTGTACTTAGGTCCTACAGTCCGAATCATCTTCAAAGAGCAAAAATCTAAAGCTTCTCTGAACCTCTCCATTTGGGTATAAGGCCTGGGGGGACCTCCCATTTTTTCATCTTGACATGTAATTTCATTGAAATCACCACATACCAACCATGGAGTGTTAGGCATAGGTTTAAGGTCTTTTAAAAGCTCCCAACTACCTTTCCTCTTAGAGGTCTCAGGATGCCCATAGAAACCCGTGAAGAACCATGGGAGTGAGCCTGCTTGATTCAAGATACTGGCACTGATATGCCATCTAGAGTAGTTATAGATGGACACTTCGATATTCTTTTTCCACATTAAGGCAAGACCTCCACTACTTCCTCTACCTTCAACTGAGATGCAGGCATCAAAACTTAGACTTCTTTTAACTTCTTCAATTCTTGTTTTAGAGCACTTTGTCTCCATGAGAAAAATCATGGAGGGGGACTTGACCTTCACCATGAGGTTAAGGAATTGAACTGTCCGAGGGTTCCCAAGCCCTCGGCAGTTCCAGCTTATTAAACTCATAATTCTTGGCAGGGCTGCCTAGCAACCTCTGCCATTTGTTGAGGTAGCTCACCCTTAGACTCTTGTTTGATCTCGCTAGGGATGTCCAGTTTGGTTTTCTTGCCATTGATGTTAGAAATGTCTCGCAAGGTTCTTTCAGTTAATCTTTTCTTCAGCAGTGCTACTGGGGTGATTGAGAATTCAGGTCTATCTGGGTGGGGTTCACGGGCTTTTTTCTTCCAAGTTGTTTTCCTGGTTTGTACAGTAACCTCAGTAGGGGCTATGTTTTCCTGAGAAAGTTTGACCAGTCTTTTTGAGCTTCTGAGATGGGACTTGGAGTTGGTATTGGTTGGTTCCCGGCTGATGGCAATGGGGTCTTGTTCCATTTCGACTACAGGGTCTTTTACTAGCATAGGGGAGTTTGGTTTGGGATGTACAGAGGGGGATGGCCTACAACTTTCCTCTGTGGGTAAAAGCTGGCAACTGACTACTGAGGAAAGGTATGGGAGTTTACCTGGCTGTCCTTCTTGCAGAGGTCTGCTACTGACTTGTGACTTAGTAGGTAGCTCCTCCTCATAGCCTGTGCAAGGGCCTAATTGGTATTGTATAGGCGGTCCAAACTGGCCAGGACATCTACATTAATAAACTATCAACCCTCCAAGTACCCCTAGTCATGTGAACATTCTTTGTTTTCCATTAATAAATAGAAATAAACATTCTTTTTCTCCCAAAAAAACTCCCATTTACCAATATTATTATTATCATTATATATTATTATTGCTCTTCTATTTTATTTTTCTAATATTGATTAATATTAGAGAGATAACATTCAAAATAGGGTTAATTACACTTTACTCCCTCTAACTATCACTCAATTTACAATATGACTCCAAAACTATTGATTGCATCAAAGTGGACCCTCTTCTTTTCAAAACATACCAATCCCCCCTTCTGTCTACTATAAGCATTAAATCAAACGAAAATATCATCCATTTACTTGTCACATGCACTCCTTCAATGAAAAGACAAAACTACCTCTCACTTCATCGGCTTTCAAACAATAAAAGAAAAGAAAAAACTTGCGGTAGCTTACAAATAGGAAGAAAGAAAAGACATGTGGCAGATGAAGTCTTCACTCAATTTCTATCATGCACGGGCCGTGCTCTGCCTTGGTTGCTAAAAACAGAGGCTTCAGTTCTCTATGTAGGTGCTTGGGCTACAGTGGTTCTGCGATTTGGGCTATTTCCGCGTTGGAGAGGAGAGCAACGGTGGTTGGCAGCATGTGGTTTTTACCGAGGATGAGATAGGGGTTGTGCATGGTTGGCTTGGTACTAGGCAGAGTGGCAGCTTACTCTTACTGAAATGAACTAGAAAAATTCATGGGAGACTGGCGACAAAGAGGCCAGCGATGGAAGAGCATGGGTGGCATGAGGTTGAGGACGTGGAAGAGCATCTGGCGTGCTGTGCTGATGTTGGCTGGGCAGTCCGTGCGCTATAAAGGGTAGGGGCTATTCTTCTCCATCTGATTTGACGGTGGCAATGTTGGTTGGTGATCAAACGAAGAGGTTGAGCATGCGAGATGGGTGTTGCGTCCATGCATGCTGTTGGTGGTTGGTACTCATGGAGATTCTGCTATGTTTTTAGGGAGAAAAATAGAGTTTTCTCTCCTTCCTGCAGGTTGTTCTCAGTTGAGCTGGACCATGGCGTTGCTTGTGGAGATCGTGCGGTAGAGTTGGGCAGTGGACGACGGACGGGGGTGTTAGCTATCCATGGAGACTAAGCTGCAAGTGGACAGTGCAACGTGATGGCTGAAAGTAAGAGGGTCCACTTTGATGTAATCAATAGTTTTAGAAACATATTGTGAATTGAATTATAGTTTGATGGGATAAAGTGTAATTAACCCTTCAAAATAAAACAATATATAATAATATAAATGGGTTTCCTTGACAAATGTATGTCAAGGAAACCATTTATTACAGTGAAAGGATCCTTAGACACGGACACGACAAATTCTCATGATAATGAAAAAGAAGATCAAAGTAGATAATGAGCAGCTGCAGACACATGATAACCCGCAGGAAAAGCACCTGACTTTTATTCACTAATTAATTAATACTGTAAGTAACTGGAACTTCGACAGATTTTATCCACCTTCTTCCTTGTCTCTGCTTGTCGACGTTCCTTCATTTATTGGGGAGTTAGAGTCAGCCGACTCGGAAGGTTGTTCTGGAGGTCGCAAGACTTGCAACAGCTGCAAAATTACCAGAAAGCTAATCAACATTGACACTCATGGCAAACTCCTCTTTCAGCCGCGAAAATTAGTTTTGGCTCCATGAGAGAGAGAGAGAGAGAGAGAGAGAGAGAGAGAGAGAGAGAGAGAGAGAGATCAAACCCCAAGATAGGCTTCCAGCTTATCCTTCAGAATGGCAAACTCTTCTTTCAGCCGTGAGAATGCAGCCCTAATCCTGCATGCACATATCTATGATGATCATTTTTGCATATATTTCCTCTAAATCATGATATATTATATATGTAAGAAAGGAAAATAAAAAGTCAGTCGAAAGAGTAGTAGTCGTAGCAGTAGTTGAAAGCATATATATATAAACATTACCCTCCAATGTGAATGTAATCTTCCCTGAAACAAGCCAACATGTTATCCATTTCCGTGTGCACCCTCTTAGCACCAATGCTGCAGATACCAGTAATGAATTTTTCCCAATATAATCATAATTATAATTACTAATTAGAAAAGACAATATAAAAAGATGCAAAAGATCATCAGAAGAGAAGAATAATTACATGATCTGCATGTACTCTGCATTGTGACTGCATGTATGCATGCTGACATGAATATTGGATTTCATTTGTAAAAGAATATAATTTTAAACTTTTTTTCTAAATTAAACGTTGTCCTGTCAGAGGTGGGGATGGAGAATGTTTGCTTCAAACCGAGTTGCAACTATATATAAAATTCAATAGAAAAACAAATACCTGACACTCCTGCCTTTGAGCTTGTGAATACACCTATCCAGCTTAACGACATCAAGCGGTGTGTCCTCCCTATATATATGTTGAAAAAACGTAGCCCAATGTTATAATTTTAACCATTAATTTCCAGCCAATTAAAGAAATAAACAAAATGAAAAAGGTTTTATTATTGCAGTGCATGAAAATACAAATTACCAATTTCATATATAGATATAGATATACGATCACTTACAATATCTGTCCAATGCGAGTTATATCATTTGGTGTCTCTTTGAGAAACACGTTGACAACACGCTCGATGAAGAGGGGGTTCTGATCATCCTCCAATTTCTCCAATTCAGTGAACTGATCACCAAGAAAACCCTGCGTGCAATTTCCCCAACATTAGTCGTATACGAGTACTGATATTATATAAATCTTCCGTCACTGATCGGAGTCCGATCAATTACTTTGAACGTACTTACGTGTTTTTGGAGACTAATGCAAGAGTGTGTGTGTGTGTATAAGCTGTTTGCATGCAGCATGGTACTCCATAATTTTGTATGTTTTAAAATTAAAATTAAAGAAGAGAATGAGTACCTCAACAAAGAGGGACATCCTAAAGCTGCCAATATGTTGCGTCAAGAAATTACTGGCCATGGTACGGATTAAAGCTATAAAATTAGAATATATTATATATAGATCGGAGAGGACCAAATTAAGGGAAGCACTGATGAAAATATTACAAGTATTACGACACACACACATGCATATAGGAACAATTTGTTAGTTTGGATAAAATATAAACGACGGCACGCTTAGTAACACTAACCAAAAGGCAACAATCAAAGAAACATAAGAAAACTATGACTAGGTAGGCATATCAAGTTTGTGACAACATGCAAATCATAAATTAGAAATGTAACACGACAATTATCATGAGATAACAAGTCATGCATCTCATCAAGAGATATCATGACTAACCGTGAAGTAAAATATAGCTTCTCATGTTATATATAGTACACTCTCATGTCATGCACTCTAATAATACTATATTGATGTAGTATAGTATGCTATCACTAAGAATAATATTATATACAGTAATGGACCCACATTATGCTCATGGGGGGCCATGGGCCCCACCCACGCAAATTTTTTTTTCAAAATATATAAAATGCCCCATAAATTTTATACATAATTCTACTAATATAAAAAATGGCCTCCAAAAAACTTATAATCTCTATATGCTTTCTAAAATTTTCTAAATTTTTAATATACCTAGAAATGCCTCTCTCCAATTTTTTTTCTTATAGTCCTAAAATTTCGTTTAATTTTTATATATTATCTATTTTCAAGGATGTGGTCTCTCCAAAATTAAAATTAAAACTAAGTTTAAGAGAAATAATAAATTTATTAATATGGATCCTAAATTTTTTTTATATATATAATATTAAGCTTCTTAATATGGAATCCAAAGTGAAAATACAAGAAAAATTATTTAAGGTCAATAATCTATATAAAAAATAGTTTGTAGTTACATTCTTATAATTTTTCAATCTCTTTTTAATTTACATAAGAGAAATAATGTTTGCAGTTATAGGATATGCAAACTTCGCCAACTCCCTTTAAAAAAATGTCGGTAAATCTAGAATACATGAAAAAAATAATTTTGTAATAGTGGGTTCCACTTCTTTTTTTTCAAATGGAGTGCGTAAAACTTGCACACTTCTTAAGACTATATGTAGCATTGCCCTTTACATAAATGTGTCAACCAGTAGAAAAGAAAATGAGTAGAGCTTGCAAACTCTAAGACAGTATCTAGCTTTAATTTACTAGTCTTTACATAAATTGGAACCCCCTCAACAAAATTGCCAGTTCCACCACTAATTATATATAGTCGTAGAGTATACAATTTCCGCATACTCTCTTTAAAAAAAATGTTATGGTCACTATTAAAATAATAAATTTTCATGTGAATTCTATATTTACTCATCACTTTTTTCAAAAAGAATACACGAAGACTATACACTCGGCAAAAATTACAAATATCATTTCTCTATTATTAACTTTAGTTTTGGTGCCTCGACATGAAAACTTTCTAGCCTTAAAGTAGAGCACAAAGTAAAATGGAAACCTTAAGAACCAAAGCAAAACAAATATGTCATATAGAGATCAATGTACAATTCCTAAAATAACAAAAAAATCGTAAACCCTACAATTCCATATTCTAATTATTTTCAAGATCTTCAACCACCACTCCACCATAGATTGGTTTGTGGTGGAGATTGTGCGACGGTACCGTGGATCGTGGAGCCATCTAATAACTACAAAGTTAATAATTGTTGACTCGAGAATTGGTCAAGTTGTTTGTAGAAGTGATAATTTATAACTTGTACGTATTCTATAATGATGCTAAATTTTGCACCGGTTGAAAAAAGTAAGATCCACTCTAAAAAAGTGGATCTTTTGGATTGATTTTTTTATTTTTTATTTTATTCAAATGACTTACACGACTTCTAGATATGTGCAAGTCATTTTCTTATATAGAAACATGATGCATTGGTTTTTCATTGACCCATATGGGCATGTCAGTCACTCGGTAATTATGGCTTAGTTGGGCCTGACTAATGGGCGCGCCTGTTGGTTAGAGCCCATGCTGTAAGAAATAGGTGGGAAGCCTTTGCTATTGGCAATTTGCCATTGAGAAATAAATTAATACCATTTGCAGTTCTTGGAGGTCTTCTTTCCTCAAAAAACCAGTGTATGTGGTGCGATTTTCTTTTTCTAATTATTTCTTAACTTCAAAACTACAATTACGAGCACTGCTGAGGAAGGTCTTGACACTCATTATCCACTGTACTGTATATATGTTAAAGTTGTAATAAATACTCTTATTGCGAGTTAAGTCTTTCTGTAATTAATAAAAAGTAGGGTTTTGGGTTCTTCCCTGCACACATGCATAAGAATCCGATTGATTCAGAAGGAAAAAATGACTATAAAATCTGAACAGTAAAAATTATTGGCTTTACAAGGAAACTGGACAGCCATCAAGTAATTGGACAGTTTCTTTCTATCATTGCAGTTACCTAGTTAGGCTAGTTTTCCTCCTTTGTTTACTTACCTGACCTCTCACTGGGGCCCAAGTAAAGGAGAATGGTAATTTGGGCCTCAGAGAAGCAAAGCAAAAGCTTCAGAAAGAAAAATTTTTGTTTCATACATGCCAATTTCTTACCCTCTTTCTCCTGTTCGTTCATGTGAACAGTGAGGAACAGTTTGTCCTTTTTCTTAGCTTTTCCTTGACCAAGCCAATTAAAACGGAGGATTGATCCATTTTCGCCATAACAAACCAACTATAGCGGTCACGGATCGGCAGAGTTTTGCCGGTCAGCACTGTACAGGGGATGATACCAAACTGTGTCAAAAGGGGCATGTCCTGCCTTCCTTATCCCACAACTTCAAAAGCGTATGAAAGAGAGATTCATTTCCATTCATCACCACTCCCCCTTTCATTGCCGTTGATGGCGCTTTCTCTTTGATTTCAGGTCAACAACAATTATGGAAATGTTGTCAGAACTGTTTCTTCCATACGCTATCTCAGTGAGATTATTAGCAACAAATTGTGCTGGAGAAACCTCATCAGTTGTCATGCATCTGCGCCGCCTTCTTAGAAGACGGCGAGCCACCTCTCCAACCTCTTCATTGGTCATGACATCCCAAAGCCCGTCACTCGCCAAAATCAAACACTCATCCTCATCTGTCCTAGCCATGAAAGTGGTCTCAGGCACTGGAATTATCCACGGCCTTAAATACCGATCACCTGAAACATAGCCACTGAGTAATAACTATTACAATAGAGATGCATAACGCAAAGTACAGTGACACAATTGACTAGATTATTAAAACTGGATTTTGGATCTCCCAATATCAGTTCAAGCAGATTCCTGCGTTCTCCATAATATTCACGCAAACACCCAATGGGTGGAGGAGGGCGAGATATGACTGATGATCTCTGTTTCATGAGATGTGATCAGAGACCACTTGTACCATCACTAGGGATTCAAAAAGATCCTAGTTGGACTTTGCATGATGATATTGGTGAAAGCATATATAGTTGTGTTGATAAATTATCCATGGAAGATAAAAAGATTTACTGCGGTCGAACAAGAGTAGGAGAAATAGAGATAAAAAACACCTATAGCTCTGGACATAGCAAGGACTCCAAACACCCTAGCACCATTCCAGTTTATGACCTTCCCATCCTCTCCTTCAATTCTCATGAGTTCGTCTGGTCTATCAGGCTGTAAAAGCAGTAGACAACAAGAATTTTCCTCAATCGTGTCAATATAAAACTATTGATAAGATGAACAAAAAGACGATCATCTAAACAGAAGAAAGTCGTTGGTTAATTGGCTTTTCTTTTTCCCATCTTCTTTACCCTTCTCCATAGTTTATGGACAAGTACTATCCAGGCAAATACTATAGTTATGTATATAATGGGCCTTATGACTTTTCTATTAATACTATATCCGCATAATTATATATAACTATCCCCCGGATATCTAATTATAAATCACGAAACTTGATAAGGTTGAGCCCATAAAATCCAATGAAACTTCTAGTGCGATGTATCGATCAAACAAACTAACATCAGTAAAACAATTAGAGCTCTCTTTCAATTCTATGAAGAACGGAAAAGGATAAAAGGGTATTTGATTTGACCTTCTGATCGACAGTTAAGGGGATTGTTTGAGTCCCTCGACAGAGAATTGCCCTTGAGTCGCCACAGTTGGATGCCATAATCTGGCATCCGGATAGAACAACCACAACTGCAGTTGATCCAACCATTTCTGGTGCAGCAGCCTCCGAGACCTCATTGTCAGTCCTCTCAAACCCACTAGAGAATGCTGACTCCCACCTCCTCTGCCATTCATAGCCGTCAACTGTTTCCCTATCCCACTCTTCTGCTATCATTTCATGCATTCTTTCTGCACAAAACTTAGCCACCTAGAAAACAACCACCCAAGTTAAGCTCTCAAATTGTCACATTATGAGGTTTGGGAAGAACAAAATATTAAAGTTGTGATGAAAAGAAATTAACTAAAGGTAGGGCAGGCTTATCTTTAGGAGTAAGCCTTATGTCAAAGTAGAAAATTGCTAGATGTGTCCTCTTGTGCGAATGGAAAAATTATTGGGTATTCTCAAAGTACAAATGGCGTGACGATCTTATCCTATTTCATGTTGTCATGCAATTAAAATTACTGATGTAAGCACCAATTTTAATTGAAATATCTTATAGTATGATAAGATTACCATGTATCCATACTCCAATAATATATAATAATTATAAGTGTGAATGAGCGAACAAAATTGACCATAAAAAAAAATAAAGAGGGATGGCTACAGATACATGGAGAAAAATGGACTGACAAATGGAATACTCGTGTGTTACGGTTCATAGTCACATAAACAATAAGACGTATTGACTATGAACAGTATGCATAAGTGAGTACTCTTTTTCCATCCGTATTTTTCTCTCCATGGACTTATCATTTCTCATAAATAAATAGATCTCATACACCCATTTCTTAATAGGACACATCCAGTCACTCAATTTACCTCTTAGGTATAATATCGATGAACTTCCCTTGTACGTGCATGAACCAAGTTCGAAATACTTAATAAATATTTTCTTAATTAATTGTAACGTAATTAATATTCCACTATAAGTAGTACTAAAAAACCCATAAATATGGTAGATAGACATTCGAATAATTGATACATACAAATATACTCTATGCAGTACTCTCAATCTATACTATATTTACATAATCACTAATTTTAAGTGATATATTATCGTTATTTATTCCTAGCGATTATCTGATAATTAGTCTGTACCTCCAATTTAGTAACGAGAAGAAAGTTCTTTCCTCCTCTATTTTTTTTTTTTTTTTGAATATATAAAGAGGGTGAGAGTTTCAAAATCAGATTTTCTATTTAAATAACCGTGCCATATGCGATCAAGCTCTTGGCTACTAAAAGAAAATTCTCACCTGTGTAATATCAGTTAAATACTAACATATTAAATCGTCAAGTTAATGAAGATATCTATGAAATTCACATCAATATTTATCACACAATAATATAACCTCGACGCTACAGCAGCAGAACGCGTAATAAAGACAGAAATATTAAAAAAATATATGCAGGGTAGTGTACAGAAACAGAAGGTATTCGTGCTGTTTGGCGTTCAGAGTGCCCTACTGAACGAGCAGCGATTAACGTTGACCGAAAGAAGGATGCGCCTGTGACTGTTAGGGAAAGTGCTTAATATGTGACCCCCGTTAGCGTAGCTATTCCCTGTGCACCGAATTTCTCATAGGAAGCAAAAGTCTTTATAAAAAGCAAAAATCTAATTACAAATTCAATTATAAATTAATATGTACATTAGAGTCACGTTTTTTTATATAGATGAGATTAGATGTTTTAAATAAAAATAAATAAAATATTATTATAATATAATTTTATAATATTAATTTTATATTAAAATTTAAAAAAATAAAATTATTTATTATATTTTATATAAAAATTTAAAAAAAAAATTATAATAATAAGTTGAGATAAAATAAATTTTTTAATTTTACGTAAATAATTTGACAATCTTATTAAAAATAATATTAATTTAAATTTTAAATATAAAAAAATTAATATTAGTTTAGAGGAAGTAATTTTATTTATATATAAAAAAACTCTTATAAAAATGACATGTACTGAGGCATTTTTTGGTGGGCCTTAAAGGACACGTGTTCATAAAGAACAGGGAGCGCGCCTTAAATTCTCTTGCTATGGACCACTCGTAGTACAACACGTGCCAACCGTCCTCAGAAGACTCAGAACCAATTATGCTTCATACATAATCTTATTAATGAAAATAGCTTTTCTTTTTTGTTTCCTTTTTTAGATTTTTCGGAATGCAGAAATGGCCACTCCCCCCCGCCCCCCCGGGGGGGCTCTCTCTCTCTCTCCTTCTTTGTCTGTCTAGTGGAGTTAAGATTTTTCCAAAAGTTTATACTTAAATTTAAATTTAAATTTAGAAATGAACGTAACGGACCTGAGAGCCACCATGGCCGTCGTAGACGCCGAAGAAATGGACGGGCGAGATCTCGCCGGAGCTTTTAGAGCCCGGGGCCGTACAACCACCGACTTGATCGCAAGTGCGTGTTATGAACCCTGGTATGATGGCCATGGCGTCCTCCATCTCCCTCCGCCTCCCGATCTCCGTAGTGAACCCATAGCTGACTCCCTTGTTGTTCTTCCCCACGCACTTTTGCCTCACCGTCACCGCCATCGTCGAACCATCCAAAGATGGCATCGGTTCCGCCTGCATCGTCGCGGAAACCTCCGGCACCAGAATCGCGGGAATGTCACCGGAGCTGTTGCTCATGATGGAGATGTCGCCCGAGCTACTTGTGCTCCTGGAGTCTTCCGTGTTGAGTATGGAAGAGAAGCCTGAGCTCGTGGATGCCAGGTCCGGCTCGGCGACCGAGTCGACTCGCTCGTGTTGCTCTTCCTCCATGCCTTCTATAATAATAGACTAGCTAGTGTCTCACTCGCATTCACCGAAGTCACCTAGCGCGCGCGAGAGAGAGAGAGTGGGAGAGAGAGAGAGGGGGGGTCGAGGATGGGATAAAAAAAGCAGAAGAGACGGCTCAGAGAGTGACACGTGGGGAAGATATTAGTTCGGATACACACGCATCCCCAGTGAAAGGAGGGGCAAAAATGTAAAAGGACATTGTTCTACCAAGTACCAAACTTAAAAACAACAGAGAGAGGAGAGGAGAAAAAGGGCAAAGGAAAAGGCATTGATTGTAAAAGCGTCGTACTCGGTTCCTTTTCGCTTCACCGCCGCGTGTCCTCTCTAGATCTGGCAAACTGCCACGCTGGTTTTTGCTCCATTATTGGGGGAAACTATTCTCTGTTACCACCCCCTACTCAACAACCCCAGGTATCTGTACCCGCAACCAAGAATCTTGACGTGGCGGATACTGATTGCACAGTCGTACGTCTTATTTTGATACGAGAATGTAGGAGATTCTTACCCCACGACAACAGAATCTAAACATGCCCATGGGAAGGGCATATGCAATGGTAAACCGTCTCCGTAACATAGCTAGGTGGCACATTGGAAAAGCTGTGGGGCCTACGTAATTAGGTTAAATTTGACAAATCTAAACACAGTGGAGAACATGATGAACCGCCACGTAGGACACGTCCATAATTTGAGCAACAAAGTGGGGATCGACGGCCTATATTCGTCCTACTTAGGTGGTGCGGTGAGGCACGGAAAAAAATCTACGGGACCCACACAGACTTGACTGTGGGTACGTGGGACCGGCGTGGCAGGGATTGATAAGTAAACAACCACTCGAGCCGCAACATCGAACCGACACGACATTGTGTGGGGATTGAGACTTGATCCAACGTCAGCATTCGGGAGGAGCCTACCGTGGGATTAACGAGGGCCCCACGACTAGGGTGGACACGTATCCCCCAATGAGAAATTGCGTTCCTCCAAAAGTCCAGGATTGAAGCCGGTTAATTTAATGTACGGATTATTTATTTATTTATTTTTCTTGCCGAGTCTTCTCTTGCAACGTTGCAATAGTAAATACCCAGCTCGTTTCTTTACGTTAACTATGAATATCTTTTTACATTTATTGCATAGATGAATATTTTATGAATGAATAAATAGAAAAGATAAAAAAAAAAATTACCCAAATGTGAAGTCAAGTGAGGAGCCAAATCTTGTTAAGTTTCTTGTGTAATAATTTTCTAAAGTCACTCTCGTGTATGTTTTCTATCAGTGAAATGATTTGATTAAAAATATTGATTGAGTTTTAAAAAAAAAAAAAAGTGAAAGAAAAAAATTAAATAAAAATATTTTTAAAATTAAAAAATAAAATTAATATCAATTTTTTTATTTTGTATTTAAATAATAATTAGATAATAATTAAATTAAAAATTAAAAAATATTTTGTGCGAATAAAGAAAGCCGTAGGATCTGAGTGACCTCAGAGTATGATGTAAGTTGGTAATCATAATCTTTGTACGAAGGAGGAAATTATGGGAAGAAAAAGATTAATCAGGGAGAATGACGTCACGGGTACACACGTGGGCGAGCTATTTATCACTAATGGAGCTTGACTTTTGAGCAAAGTTGTTTAGTACTTTTTTCTTTTTCTCTTTTTTAATATTTTAATTTTTATTTCTAATCAAGCAAACATTGAGGCAGGACTTTCGCCAACTAGAGAGAGAAAAGCGTTTAGTATATTTTCTTTCCTGATGTTGGACAAGCAACTTTTGAGCAACCTTTATTGTGTTTGGTTTCTTAACTATATTCTAAGGTTACGAGGCTCTACTTTATTGGTCAAACGACAAGTAAAAAATAAATTTAAAACGGTGATTTGATTTAATAATGCCACCTCATCGAAACAATCTTAATAATTAGCCATTATATTACTCGCAATGCATTCGGACCAGCTTGTCTGTCGAGAAATCAATTTTGCTAGCTTGGGGCTCATATATATAAATATATATATATATATATATTAAAAAAATAATACTATATATAATTATAAAGTACATAAATATCGTATAATCGTATTGAAAAGAATATGATTTATTATTAAAATATTAATTTTTATATAAATCTATTTATTTATTTTTTAAATGATTACACGACCGTACACTTATAATTATAAATAGAGAAAACTTGAAAAATGATTTGGCTGATCTTAGCCAATAAATAGCCTCCAATAGCATTATTCCAATTAGCCTTCTATTTGACATATTGTAGAGTTGCTTACACCTAATAACTCATCACAGCCCAATCCTACCATGCCTCCATCATATTCAACTTGACGGCTTTCACTCCATCCCAACCTGGAAATTGAGATCTCAACCCCACACAATCACACTCATCCCTGAGAGCAACTCGTCTTCCACTCCAGCCCTCTTCCTCTTCCAAACTCACAACAATCCTCATAGGTATCATTCACCGTGGAACAATATAAAAAAATAACATCACAATAAAAAAGGCAATAGAAAAGAGGTCGTTATTGTTAATATTTAAATGTTTTATTTTATATTTATTAATATTCATTGAAAGTTCTAGTTGTTGATGGGTTAGACCGAATCTTTAGGAATTTGTTATTTGATTTGTAGTTGAGAAAGTGTCTTAATTGTGATGCTATTTTATAGGAATCATGGTTAGTGTGTTCTAATGTAAAGCCTATTTATAGACCCTTCTTTTTATCAATTAAATGTTAGACAGAGCTTTTCCTTTCAACAAGTCTCTATTGTTTTTCTTCATTTTATACCAGTGCTCTTTTTGCTTTTTCTCTACTCTGTATCAGTGGTACCAGAGCAGGTTTTGAGGAGGAAAAAAAAGTGAACTTGATGGCTTCCGATAGTTTTGTACAACTAGCCATTCCACGCTTTGATGGTCACTATGATCATTGGAGCATACTCATGGAGAACTTCTTGAGGTCCAAAGAATATTGGACGGTTGTTGTTTCTAGAGTAACAGAACCAGCAGAAGGTGTTGTGCTGACGGATGCCTAGAAAACAGAGTTGGAAGGGAGAAAGCTAAAAGATTTGAAGGCAAAAAATTACCTTTTTCAGACAATTAATCGTCCCATCTTGGAAACAATTCTTAGCAAAGAAACTTCCAAAGATATTTGGGATTCCATGAAGAAAAAATATCAAGGCTTTGCTAGAGTGAAGCGTGCATAGCTTCAAACTTCGAGAAGAGATTTTGAGACTCTACAAATGAAGGATGGGGAATCTATTACTAGCTACTGTGCCAGGACTATGGAGATCAGCAACAAAATGCAATTTCATGGTGAGAAGATGGAAGATGTCACCATTGTGGAGAAAATATTGCGTTCCCTCACACCAACTTTTGATTATATTGTGTGTTCAATTGAAGAATCGAAAGACAT